>NC_053026.1:470655060-470808809 GCF_003073215.2 Triticum urartu
ATATCCATATACCCCGCAAACATCCAGGAGCACCACAAAACTCTATTTCCACCGCCGCAACCTTCTGTACCCAAGAGATCCCATCTTGGGGCCTTTTCCAGAGCTCCCCCGGAGGGGGCATTGATCACGGAGGGCCTCTACATCAACTCCATGGCCTCTCCGATGATGTGTGAGTAGTTTACTTCAGACCTTCGGGTCCATAGCTAGTAGCTAGATGGCTTCTTCTCTCTCTTTGGATCTCAATACAAAGATCTCCTCGATTCTCTTGGAGATCTATTCAATGTAATCTTCTTTTGCGGTGTGTTTGTCGAGATCCGATGAATTGTGGGTTTATGATCAAGTTTATCTATGAAAAATATTTGAATCTTCTCTGAATTCTTTTATGTACAATTGGTTTATCTTTGCAAGTCTCTTCAAATTATCAGTTTGGTTTGGCCTACTAGATTGATCTTTCTTTCAATGGGAGAAGTGCTTAGCTTTGGGTTCAATCTCGCGGTGCTCGATCCCAGTGACAGAAAGGGAACCGACACGTATTGTATTGTTGCCATCGAGGATAAAAAGATGGGGTTTACATCATATTGCATGATTTTATCCCTCTACATCATGTAATCTTGCTTAAGGCGTTACTCCGTTCTTATGAACTTAATGCTCTAGATGCATGCTGGATAGCGGTCGATGTGTGGAGTAATAGCAGTAGATGCAGAATCGTTTTGGTCTATTTGTCACGGACGTGATGCCTATATACATGATCATACCTAGATATTCTCATAATTATTCGCTTTTCTATCAATTGCTCGACAATAATTTGTTCACCCACCGTAATAGTTATGCTTTCTTGAGAGAAGCCACTAGTGAAACCTATGGCCCCCGGGTCTATTCTCCATCATATAAGTTTCCATCTACTTTATTTTGCAATCTTTACTTTCAATATATATCATAAAAATACCAAAAATACTTATCTTATCATTAGCATCTCTATCAGATCTCACTCTTGCAAGTGGCGGTGAAGGGATTGAAAACCCTTTTATCGCGTTGGTTGCGAGGTTCTTATTTGTGTGTGTAGGTACGAGGTGACTCGCGCGTGGTCTCCTACTGGATTGATACCTTGGTTCTCAAAAACTGAAGGAAATACTTACACTGCTCTACTGCATCACCCTTTCCTCTTCAAGGGAAAACCAACGCAGTGCTCAAGAGGTAGCAAGAAGGATTTCTGGCGCCATTGCCGGGGAGATCTACGCCAAGTCAAGACATACCAAGTACCCATCACAACTCTTATCCTCCGCATTACATTATTTGCCATTTGCCTCTCGTTTTCCTCTCCCCCACTTCACCCTTGCCGTTTTATTCGCCCTCTTTTCCTTTCGCTCTATCTTTCCGTTCGCCTCTTTTTCCTTCCTGCCTTCTATGTGCTCATTCTTTTTGCAATCTGTTGCCATCATGTCTGAAAATGGGGAGGTTATCGTTGATAAGGATAATAATATGGAAAATTTTGATGCTATTGATGATCCTCTTGAAAATCCTACTACTTTACACACTAAAAAGTTTCGGATTGGTAGCGGTAATATTATTGGGAAGGGAGTTATTCAAGATTTCTTTACCTGTGCCGGTGCTTTGCCCACCATGACTGGATCTATCCTTCATAAAACTAGTAGTCTCGCAGATGCTATATCTTCGCTCATAGTTGAACTCGAAAGACAATTTTTGCATATGCATCCTTCCATACAAAGGGTTTTCCTAGAATTTTCTAATATTGAGCATTCTTCTGTTAAGCGAGCAGCAACCATATTTTTAGCTCATGAGTTCATATTTATAATAAAAGAAGCCAATGAAATTTTTGCGCATTATAGGGTGGATGCTGGCCGTCCTCCCATAGAAGCGATCCTTTTCTATCAAGAAGACATTATGCGTTTACGATCTTTATATCATGTTGCTTTTAATGAAAACCTTAGAAAAAAGGTTCCTATCGATGCTCTTGTTAATAGGATCTCTGAACTTAATGATAATTTTTCCATCCAGAACAATGGGCTAGGTTTTTCCCTTGAACAAAGGCTCATGACTTTTTGCCAAAAGAATGCTTATAATGATGAATTGATTGTGCCATTAAATTTAGCCCGAGCTTGATTTTGGGGACTTTTGTCCCATTAAATTTAGCCCTTTTGATTACTTTTGCTTGCCACAAAGAAAGCTTGCTGCTGAAGTAGGGAGTATGAGATGAGCTTTCGTGATCTACCTTATCATTATCATGGCAATACCTAGATTTATACTCGCTTTTATGCCTAGCTAGGGGCGTTAAACGATAGCGCTTGTTGGGAGGCAACCCAATTTTATTTTTATTCCTTGCCTTTTGCTCCTGTTTAGTAATAAAAAATTTATCTATCCTCTGTTTTGGTTGTGTTTTTTGTGTTTAATTAGTGTTTGTGCCAAGTAGAACCGTTGGGAAGACTTGGGGGAAGTCTTTTTGATCTTGCTGGAAAAAACAGAAACTTTAGCGCTCAGGAGAATTGCTGCCATTTTTTATTGGAGAGTGCTATTTAGTTAATTCTTTTTGCAGATGATTAATAGATAAATTCCTCACATACATAAATTTATTTTAGAATTTTTGGGGTTCCATAAGTTTGCGTTAGTTACAGATTACTACAGACTGTTCTGTTCTTGACAGATTCTGTTTTTCATGTGTTGTTTGCTTATTTTGATGAATCTATGGCTAGTAAAAGAGCTAGTAAAAGAGTTTATAAACCATAGAGAAGTTGGAATATAGTAGTTTAACACCAATATAAATAAAGAATGAGTTCATTACAGTACCTTGAAGTGGTGTTTTGTTTTCTTTTACTAACGGAGCTCACGAAGATTTTCTTTTAAGTTTTGTGTTGTGAAGTTTTCAGGTTTTGGGTAAGGATTTGATGGATTATGGAACAAGGAGTGGCAAGAGCCTAAGCTTGGGGATGACCAAGGCACCCCAAGGTAAAATCCAAGGACACCAAAAAGCCTAAGCTTGGGGATGCCCCGGAAGGCATCCCCTCTTTCGTCTTCGTCTATCGGTAACTTTACTTGGAGCTATATTTTTATTCGCCACATGATATGTGTTTTTCTTGGAGCGTCTTGTATGATTTGAGTCTTTTCTTTTTAGTTTACCACAATCATCCTTGATGTACACACCTTTTTGGAGAGACACACATGAATTGGAATTTATTAGAATACTCTATGTGCTTCACTTATATCTTTTGAGCTATATAGTTTTTGCTCTAGTGCTTCGCTCTATATCTTTTAGAGCACGACAGTGGTTCTATTTTATAGAAATAATTGATCTCTCATGCTTCAATTATATTATTTTGATAGTCCTTTAGAACAACATGGCAATTTGCTTTTAGGCATTATAAAAACTTTCATAAATGCTAAGAGAAGTTGGATGCTTGATAGATGGTTTTGAGATATAAAGGTGGTAATATTAGAAGTGTGCTAGTTGAGTAATTGTGAAATTGATGAATACTTGTGTTGAAGTTGGCAAGTCCCGTAGCATGCACGTATGGTGAACGTTATGTGACAAATTTGAAGCATGTGGTGTTCTTTGATTGCTTTCCTTATGAGTGGCGGTCGGGGACGAGCGATGGTCTTTTCCTACCAATCTATCCCCCTAGGAGCATGCGCGTAGTACTTGGTTTTGATGACTTGTAGATTTTTGCAATAAGTATGTGAGTTCTTTATGACTAATGTTGAGTCCATGGATTATACACCTCTCACCCTTCCACATTGCTAGCCTCTCTAGTACCGCGCAACTTTCACCGGTACCATAAACCCACCGGGGGTACAATGGTAAACCGACTGGGCGCAGGGCCCAACTGTCAGTCTCTCCGCCCGCCAGCTTCTTTGCTGACTGCTGGGGCCCGCCGACTGGTCTGGTACGGAGCCGACAGGCCGTACCCGCCGCTTGCGGGTCTTGCCGGCTGCCGATTACTGTAGCCGTTCCTCTAATGATGCAGGCTTGGTCATGGGGTCGTGGCTACAGCCCTGCTACCTGGCGGGCGATTACTGTAGCCACTCCCCGTCTCGTCTGGTTAATGGCGCGTGGGACCCGTGGGAGGGGCAGGCCGACTTCCGGGGGCCGGCTCCCTTCGGGTCCGGCTGGTGGCGCTCTTGCCGTCTTCTGGATTCTCGCTGACCGGTAGGGCCCATCGTCCGTAGACCGTACCGACAGGATGTCGTGGGTGCAGGACTCCGCCTACTGTTGCTGATGTCAGGGATGGCACGGCAACAGTGCCTCGCCGGACGGAGATCTCCGCTGGTACGGCGCACTGTGGCCTAGCCATCCCATAAAAAGGGGAGGGAGTGGGCTTTATTGTGGCCACTCCCGTCCCATCCCCCCTATGAGGGCATGGGCTTTGTTGGTGTGGTGGGCCGACTCCCCGTGGCCGGCTTCTCTGGGAGCCGCATGGCGGGAGTCGGCCCGTCTTGACCTCGCCTCCAGGACTCGGTCGCATGCGGGCAGTCGGCTGTTCCTTTAGCCGGCCTCTGGAAGGCGGCTCTCCATCCTGGTGTCTTGAGGGGCGCAGTCAGCCCCGATGTCTTGAAAGGTTCTGGGCCTCGGGTTAGCCTACCCGTGGTCCATTACTCCGACAGTAGTCCCCGAAACTGGTGAGGCATCGCGGACGATCAGCCGAGGAGCCTCAGCAGTTTCTTTCTCCGAGTGCTTGAGGTGAGATCTCGTTTGACTTCTGCCGGGCCGACTGGTAGGAGTCGGAGTCGCCTGACCTTGACTAGTCCAGAAATGCTTTCGAATTCCCTGGCGGGAACTCGGTAGCGTATGAGCTAAGCTTCCCGACCTCCACCCACTCTGTGCCCGCCATGTGGCAACCAATGGCCGGGCCAGCCCGCCTATCCCTCCGCGAGATGGGACATGTCTGCAGGTGGGCCCCGCCACTACCATGCCTCAGCGCGCGAGTGGATCTGCTGCGGCCGTGGGGGGCGGTTGAGGTTCCCACAGAATTACCGCGCGCAGTAACTTTGCATGAAAGACGTGGGGGCGTGGAGTAGTGGGCGCAGTAAATCCCACTACTGCCCCCTCGGCTTCGCAGCCCACTGGGCTATAAGTAGGGGGAGGAGGGAAGCGGTGGAGCACGCGCGTACCACCTCCCCATTGCTTCTTCTCCTTCTTCTCCCTCTCCGTTCCTCGAGCCTCGTTGAACGTCGCAGCGGTCCGCTCACGATGAGCTTTTCCTCCGCCGTTACGCCCCCGGCGGCGCACTCCGGCACCTGGGATGGTTCGGAGGTCCACGAGGATCACATCGACTTCCTCCGCAAGACGCGTCGACTGCCCGACGAGGACCTCGTGAGGGTCCGCCTCGCGCGGAGAGGAGAGATCTCGCCGGCGCCGCAGGAGGGCGAGCGGGTCGTCTTCCACTCGCACTGCCTGCGCGGCCTGGGCCTGCCGGCGAGCAACTTCTTCTGCTCCTTCCTTGAGTTCTACGGACTCTAGCCTCACCACCTCACCCCCAACATGATGGTGTTGCTGTCCGCCTTCGTCACCCTGTGCAAGGGCTTCATCGGCGTTCTCCCCACCATGGAGCTCTGGGGGGAGTTCTTCTTCTCCAAGCTCGGCACCCAGGCCGCGGGCCTGCCGGCTCAGTGCGGCACGTTCATCGCCGTGCGGAGGTCGGGGGCCGACAACCCGTTTCCCTCCATCAAGCTGATCAAGTCGGTGAAGATGTGGCAGCGGTCGTACTTCTACGTGAAGAACGTCTCTGCGGAGGGCGACTGGATCAACCTGCCGGCCTTCATAGCCGGCCCGCCGGCTGGGAGGCAACCCAACTGGTCGTACCGGGCCCAGACATTGATGCAAGCGGGAGCCGGTGCCGTTGCGCGGCTTCGAGTACTGGCGCAGTCGGAGGGCCTGACCGGGCCGGACTTGCTGGCCGCCTTCATGGCCCGCCGAGTGCTCCCTCTTCAAAGTCGCCCCCACATGATCTGCCAGATGAGCGGGCACCGGGACCCGAGTCGGATGTGCACCAAGGAGATGCCTTGCGAGGAGGTGGCCTATATGGTGAATTATCTGGCGAGCTGCGACCTCCGAGAAGAGTGGCAATTCGGCAAGGAGCCGTATTCACGTGCCGCCCCTCCGCCTCTGATGATTCATTTTCTTTTTCTCTTTCTCTCTGACTTCTTCGTTGCCGAGTCCGTTTTGTCCGATCGGACCAGCCGGCTTTGGTTAGAACCCCCTCCTCCAGCCAGCAGCCGGCACCGCGGGGCCGGACCGCGAATTCCTCCCCGACCGGGCGGAGAGTGATGTTGATGACCCCGACCTGAGGGCGGCGGCCCTGGAGGACGACGCCGAGGGAGGAGGCGGTGCAACGGGCGGCCCGAGACTTGGGGCCAGTCTCGAGGACTGGCCCGATGATGACGAGGAGGTCGTCCCACGCCACCAGCCAGGAGCCGGCCAGTCGGGCGCGGGCTCGTCAGCTCCGCCGAACGCACAAGGCGGCGGCAAGAAGCGCAGGGCCAGGGCGAGCCTGTTTGGCAGCCGGCCGGAGAAGCCCAAGGGCTCAGCGGCGGCGACCAAGCGGGACGAGGCGGCCGTAAAGGCCAACCGCTTTCGCAAGGTGGTGAAGACGCCGCAGCTCATTTCACCGTAAGCACCACCTCCCCTCGTATCTTCGTATTTCTTTATTGTGTCTGTCTGAAATTTCTTTACTTTGTTTTCCGGCTTTAGGGCCCCTCTCTCTCTTGAGAAGTCGGCCGCCGGCTCCGTCGTGAAGTCGGCGGAGACCTCCTCCACCACCCGGCGGGTTGACCCCGCCCCGACCTCCGGGAGGCGACGGAGCAGAACGCGCGGGAGGTGCGTGAGGAGCGGGAAGCCGCCCGCCTGAAGAAGGCGGAAGCCAACAAGGTGGAGGCCGCCTCTCTGAAGAAGCTGGCGGAAACCGAGGCCGTCGATGCGGAGAAGAAGCGCATGGAAGAAGCCGCGCGCCACCAGTCAACAGTGTTTGTTGTCCCCTTGAACTCCGCACCGCCGCCACCGGAGTTCTCGACGCAGACTGGGGAAGCCGGCAATGAGAACCCGGTCATGGAGAGGGACGCCGACGTCACCGCTATGCCGGAGGTCATTGTGCCGCCACCGCCACCCTCCGGACGCACGCCAGGCGGACAACCGGCGGATCCGCCAGTGCCGCCAACTGGAGGCGCGGCGGCGACGGGCCTGGCCCTCGAGGTCGGTATGCCGACGCACCGCTGTCTCGCGAAGGCGGCCTCAGCGCCGCGTCCTCTAGATACAGGCGCTGCGAGCTCCTCGATCCCGGACACCGAGGTGTCAAGCGCCGCGCCCACCGGGTGCGTGCGGGGAGGCGGGACGGGCCCGTTGAACCAGGCGCTCTTGGAAGTCCAAGCCAAGCTCCGGGCCGAGGGCGACGCCATGAAGGAGTGCACCAAGGCATACCTGGCGTCACGAACAGCCATCCGGGTACGCATCCTTTCTTTGCTTTGCTTCCTTGTTTTTTTTCTTTGTGGGGGCGCGCCAGCGCACCCACTGGGTGTAGTCCCCGAGTTTCGGGCCGGCTGCTGAGCAGGCGGCTCGGAACTCTAATCGGCGAGTTCCAAGTACCAATGCTTTTTTCTTAAAATTTGATGCAG
Source organism: Triticum urartu (assembly GCF_003073215.2). NCBI lineage: Eukaryota > Viridiplantae > Streptophyta > Magnoliopsida > Poales > Poaceae > Triticum > Triticum urartu. The sequence continues at coordinate 470,662,678 of NC_053026.1, forward strand.
GATTACCACAATCTTCGCGTGACCTCCTTCAACGCCAATGTTGAGGAGCTGGCCAAGCGGACCGCCGACTTGTCGGACAGCTGGGGTGAGTTTTCTTCTTTCTCTGCAGGGGCGCGCTGGCGCACCCGCGGGTTGTAGTCCCCGAGATTCGGGCCGACTGCTGAGCAGTTGGGCCGGATCTGCCCGGCGACCCTTCTTCTTTGCTGACGACTGACATCCCTCCCCCTCTTTTTTCAGAGGCCAACACCGCCCTTCAGTAGCAGCTGGGCGAAGTCAAAACCGTGCTCCGCATTAGGGAGGAGGAGTGCGGCTGGCTGGCTACGCAGCTGACGGAGCAGAAGGAGCTGCTCTAGAGGGTCCAAAAGGAGGCGGAGGACAAGGAGACCGCCCTTCTTGCTGAATTTGCATCTGAGCGCTCCTCCTGGACCGACAAGGAGGCGAAACTGGTCTCCAGCTTCCAGGCGATCGAAGATCTTATCGATGGTGAGCTTCCATTTGTTTCCTTTTCCGGGCTTTCGACTGCTAGTCGAGTCGGCCTTAAATTTTTAACTTTGTTTCTTTGCTCTTCTTCCTTAGCAGACTTCTTCCCCGGCCATTCTGACGCCGCCAATCAGGCCATCGAGGCTGATCGTGAAGCACGGAGGGCGGACGGCGCACAGGTCACCGCCGACGCCCCCCGAACTCTTAACAAGCAGATTCTGAGCATCGAGGCCCGTCTTCGGCCAGCCCACCGGATGCTGCGCCGGCTTCAACGTGTCGGCGCCCAGGCGATTGCCGCCCTGTGGCCGGACATGCAGGCGCCATGCACCCCCAGTCGGACTGCTGACTGGTTGGAGGTGGCAGCCGGCCGTCTTGAGGCCTGGAAGGGCTCTGCAGCCCGGGCTGGAGCCCGCCGGGCCTTGGAGTTCGCCAAGGCATGGTATCCTGGGCTGAGTTTAGCCTAGTTAGCCACGTTCCGGCTGGAAGCTTAGGCGGAGCTGGCAACGGTGGAGGATGATCTCGTCAGGCGCGCCACATCGATCGCTGAGTACACCGACACCAGTGTCTTCGTCCCAGAGTGGGCTAAGAATGGCGACGAGGCGCTGCCGGAGTGGTTCGGGCTGAACCCGGACGATGGCGAGGACTCGGCGGAGGTGATCGACTCTAGTGGCGAAGAGGAAGGCGAGGAGGAGGAAGGAGACGAGGAGGAGGCACCAGAGGTCGAGGCAGACGGCCAGCCCCAGCCCGACCGCGCCTCCAGCAACGAGCCACGCACAACTGAGCCAGCTATCGCCAGGGGTGATCAAGCGGAGACCAACCAGCCGACTGCCCCACCAACTGGCACCGCCGACCCCTTTGGTCCCCCGAGTCCGTCCGCGGCTTCCTAGGCTGCCACTTTATCTTTGTTTTTCCTGCTTAGTAGTCTCAACGAACTTGTTATTTTGCACAATTCCACCCACTGGGTGTGGGTGTATCTTGAACTCCTATTTGATGATTCGGCCCAGGGCCTTTCTTTGTAAATATTTATTCGCGTTCTATCTCTTCTTGCTTATTGCTCTTTGGCTTTTTTCCTTTGCTGCCTTCGCTTGGTTGCCGTTTGACTAGTCGGACAGCCGCTCTGCGGACTGCCTCTAGATCAAATACTTGGCTTCATTGGGAGGCAAGTACTTAGCCATTTAGAGTTTTTAGCAAGTTAATTTAGAAAACAGCGAGCCGGCTGCTCGAGAGTCGGTTGCGAAAGGGCTGGAAACCAGCTTAAGCTATGTGCATGCTTTGAGTCCTTAGCCATTTTTCATATGGACACCCATTCTACCTTACTCCTGCTTGCCAGTCAGTCGCTCTGCGATCTGCGGCTTCTAACAAGAGACGGCTTGAGTGCCACACACTACTTGTCCGGCTGCAGGAAGTCATTTCATAGCTCAAGACGGCAAGTCCCCGGGCCGACTAGTCGAAACCGGTGCCAAGCGATAAAGAATAACATACTCATAGGCATAACTCATTATCATAAAGATAAAAGAAGGCAGTCCCCGAGATCTTCTCGAGGGGACCGAAGTCTTCGTACTTTAATACAAAAGGTAGCGTGATACATACTGCATTAACTGTAAAATCTTCGGAGGAGATTTGCATTCCATGGTCGCTCCGTCTCCTTGCTGGAGTAGTCTCTTTTGCGTGCTCGAGGCTTCTGAGCGTCGATCAGGTAGTAGGAGTCATTTCCCAACACCTTGCTGATGATGAAGGGGCCTTCCCAAGGTCCTGAGAGCTTGTGCTGGCCAGCTGTTCGCTGAATCAGCCGAAGCACAAGGTCTCCGTCTTGGAAAGATCGCAGCTTGACCTTCCGATTGTAGTATCGGTGTAGGCTCTGCTGGTAGATGCTGGACCGGCTGAGTGCCAACAGCCGGCCCTCTTCCAGCAGTTCGACACCGTCTTGACGTGCTTCCTCTGCTTCCTCCTTGGTGTACATGGTGACTCGAGGGGAGTCGAACTCTATGTCCGTTGGGATGACGGCTTCGGCACCGTAGACGAGGAAGAAGGGCGTGAAGCCGGTTGACTTGTTTGGAGTCGTGCGCAGGCTCCAGAGGACGGCTGGCAACTCATCAAGCCAGCAGCCTGCCGAGCGCTCCAGAGGCTCGACCAGCCGGGGCTTGATGCCGGATAGGATTAGGCCATTTTCTTGCTCTACTTGGCTATTGGACTGCGGATGGGCAACATACGCTAAGTCCAGTCGGATGCCCTGCGTTGCGCAGAAACGAGCCAAGGCACCCTTGGCAAAGTTTGTGCCATTGTCGGTGATGATGCTGTGCGGTATGCCGTGCCGAATTGTGATGTCAGAGATGAAGGCCACAGCAGTCGGACCATTCAAACTCTTGATTGGCTTTGCTTCTATCCATTTGGTGAACTTGTCCACTGCAACAAGTAAATGAGTCAAACGACCTCGTGCCGTCTTGAATGGTCCGACCATGTCCAGGCCCCAAACAGCAAAGGGCCAGGCAATAGGAATAGTTTTGAGTGCTGAAGCCGGCTGATGAGGCTTAGAGCGGAACTTCTGGCACCCCTTGCATTTTTGGACTAGAGACTTGGCGTCCTCAAGAGCAGTCGGCCAGAAGAAGCCATGGCGGAAAGCTTTGGCGACGAGTGCTCTTGAAGCCGCGTGATGGCCACATTCGCCTTGATGGATGTCTTTGAGGATTGCTTGGCCTTTCTCTCGCTCCACACATCGCTGGTGAATACCAGTGACACTGCGCCTTACGAGCTCTCTATTGATGATGGTGTACGCTGCCGCCCGGCGTTGCACTTGCCGAGCCGAGATCTCATCGGCTGGCAGCTCTTTGTTCGCCAAGAATTTGAGGATGGGTTGGGCCCATGAAGGTGCTGTAATTTTTGCAACCACCAAGACTGCGACTTGAATGAGGGTGGGTGGGTCGGGAGGTGGCGGGTTGGAGTCGGCAGCCGCTTGCTGCGTCGTTGAAGTCCCCGGGCAGATTGGTGCAGTCCCCGGGCCGGGTTCTGAAGTCTCCGGGCCGGCCGCCGCAGTCCCTGGGCCGGGTGCGACTGCCACGATCCCCGCGCCGTCTGCCGGAACACTCGCGCCGTCTGCGGGGGCTCTTGAGTCGGATCCGACTACTTCAGGAGGTGGCGGCATGAAAATGGAGTCTGACTCCGGTGATGGCTTGATGGACGGCTTGAGGAGGCACTGAAGGGCAACGCCAGACGGTATCGCCTGACGGGTGGAGCCGATTCGCACCAGGGCGTCTGCTTGGTCGTTGTCGTTTCTTGGTACATGGAGAAACTTGCATCCCTCGAAATACCCACTGAGTTGCTGTACGAGGAAGTGGTAGCTTGCCATGTTTGCGTCCTTGGCGTCCCAATCGCCTGACGACTGCTGGACCACCAAGTCGGAGTCACCATAACACAGGATCCGGCGAATGCCGAGCTCTTTGGCTAGCCGGAGCCCATGGATGAGTGCCTCGTACTCAACGACGTTGTTGGAGGCGGCAAAATGGATTTGCAGCACATACTTGAGCTTGTCGCCCTTGGGAGAGGTGAGGACGATGCCGGCTCCCAAGCCGGTGCGCATTTTGGAGCCATCGAAGTGCATTCGCCAATGGGTGGAGTCGGGCGCTGGTGGTAGATACTGGGTTTCGGCCCAGTCGACGAGGAAGTCGTCCAGCGCTTGTGAATTGATGGCAGTGCGAGGTTGGTAGTAGATGGTGTAGGGGGCCAAATCTATGGCCCACTTGGCCACTCGTCCTGAAGCGTCTCGGCTGTCGATGATTGTCGGTGTCAAAACCGACGGATCTCGGGTAGTGGATCCCGAACTGTGCGTCTAGGCCGGATGGTAACAGGAGGCAGGGAACACGATGTTTTACCCAGGTTCGGGCCCTCTTGATGGAGGTAAAACCCTACGTCCTGCTTGATTAATATCGATGATATGGGTAGTACAAGAGTAGATCTACCACGAGATCAAGGAGGCTAAACCCTAGAAGCTAGCCTATGGTATGATTGTTGTATATGGAGTTGATTGCCTGTGGACTACAACCCTCCGGTTTATATAGACACCGGATAGGGTTAGGGTTACATAGAGTCGGTTACAATGGTGGGAGATCTTGAATATCCGCATCGCCAAGCTTGCCTTCCACGCCAAGGAAAGTCCCATCCAGACACGGGACGAAGTCTTCAATCTTGTATCTTCATAGTCCAGGAGTCCGGTTGAAGGTATAGTCCGGCTACCCGAACACCCCCTAATCCAAGACTCCCTCAGTAGCCCCTGAACCAGGCTTCAATGACGACGAGTCCGGCGCGCAAATTGTCTTCGGCATTGCAAGGCAGGTTCCTCCTCCAAGTCCTTCATAGAAGATTGTAAACACCAAGAGTAGTGTCCGGCTCTGCAAAATAAGCCTCCACATATTGCCATAGAGAGAATGATATTAACACAAATCAAATCTGCTGACGTATTCCACAGTGCGTCATCACACTACAACCAAGTCCTTTACTCGAATCGTTTTCACTTCTCCACCACAGCGTGTTTTGCGGGGCGGTTTCCTTGGCACGTCTTGTCAAAGCAGAGATCGTGTGCCCCCGTTTTACGGGATTGTCATCAATACGGACGTGGGTAACCCAATCGTGCCCATTAGCATGTTTTCTTGATTAAAGGCGAGTCCCAATCGGTTACAGGGAGGGCTCCTGGTATTCAACCTCTTATAAAGAGACCAGGGCCTTACTCCTTTTCTCCAATCCCAAAACAAGCTCGCCCATCGCCTCGAGTTCCAACACCCTAGGCTCCAGATTCCGGGCGCCTCAGACCTTCGACAATGTCCGGTTCCGACCTTCAAGGCCGATGGGTGCCCTCCTCCGTCACGGAGGAGGACGTGCTAAAGTTGAGAGAGGCTAAGTTCTTGACCACCGAAATTTCGCACAGGTTGCCTGCTCAAAGGCAGGCTATCCCCAGTCCCCAGCCCGGTGAGAGCGCAGTGTTCGTGTCTCACTTCCTTCGGGGGTTAGGCTTCCCGATGGACCCCTTTGTGAGGGGACTACTGTTTTATTACGGGCTGGAATTCCACGACTTAGCTCCGGAGTCCATCCTCCATATCTCCTCGTTTATCATTGTATGCGAAGCGTTCCTCCGTGTTACCCCTCACTTCGGTTTATGGCTCAAGACTTTCAAAGTGGAGCCGAAGATGATTAAGGGACGACACGCAGAGTGCGGAGGCGCTATTATAAGCAAAAATGCTGATGCTCCATGGCCCAAGGGCTCTTTTCAAGAGGAGCTAGGCTTGTGGCAACGAGAGTGGTTTTATATCACCACTCCCCGGAGCACCAAGTGGGTGGCGCTTCCTGCCTTTCGCTCGGGTCCCCCACCACGGCTAGCGTCATGGGTTAACAGAGGGTTAGATTGGGGTTTTCCCAAAGACGTGCCCTTGTTACAGGGCCGACTTAAGGATCTCTTGGAAGGAGGCCTCAGCTTGGTCAAGGTGACGCAGGTCATGCTGATTCGCCGAATATTGCCCGGCAAACGTCGCCCCCTTCGCCTGTGGGAGTTTAATCCAGACGGACCGCGAGCTCTCCAGAACTTTATGGGCACAACGCCCGCGGAGATGTATAGACTATTCTTCGGATCACAAGAGATGTGTCCGGATTTAACCAAGGACGCAGGCCTAAGCTGCAATCGCCCGGATACTCAAGTAAGCAACCTTGTGCCCGGACCTTCTATCCGTATAATTGTCATAAACTTGCCCCTAAAAGAGCCGTCCTTTTAAACAGGAGTGGATAGCGAAGGCAAAGCTGATCAGGTGTCTGGCTCCCCTTCCTGAAACCAGGCCGGATCCCATGCTGGTCAGGATGCTGGAGATAATGCCTTTGGAGGGGGAGGACAAGGAAGCTATGGCCTCCTTGAAGGAGGCTTCTCCGAAGGGAGGAACCGACAACTCCTCTCCTAAGGGGAAGAAGAGAGCCGCCTCTGACGACCTGGAAACCATGGCCTCGAAGCGGGGGAGAAAATCCTCGTCAGAGGGTCCGACGCCGGGGAGTTCCTCGGCCGGACTACGCCCTCAAGGGGATCAGCCCTCCAGCGAGCCGTAAGTGGAGAAAAGATTTTCCTTTTAAGGGATGAGGGAAATCCTTGATTTATATCTGAGAAGATTAACCAAACCTTTACCTTGTAGCTCGGACCTCAGCCCTTCTCAGCAGAGCTCATCTTCGGGGGATCTCCTTCCGGAGATGATGGAGAGCAGGACGCCTCCCCCTGTCGTGCCGCCTAGCGAGGCGGGCGACCCTGAGGTGTCATCGTGGAGGGTTTCTCCAAATCCGGCAGGGGCGGAAGGTGGCTATGCGCCCCCCCGAGGTTCTCCGCGTCCGGCCTTCGAAAGAGGTCATGGGACGAGCCCGGCACCGTCTGGTGCTCGACCGGAGGAGCTAAAGATTCTGCTGGGGCGAGCTTCTATCTCAGAGGAGCACCGTGCATTGATGGGAACGGTGATTGAAAGGATTTCATCCGTAGAGAGCGGATTATATGAGGCCGTCAAAAGTTTACTGACGGGTTTCGAGGTACATTAGATAATGTATACTTTTGTCAGTTGCGCATGAATAAGATGCGCCCTGTGTAGATAGTAGCCCCTGAGACTCTGCGCGTCGTCAAGAAATGACGGCACACAGAGGATCATAATCCCAGGTCTAAGATGTCGCCTTTGAATGTAGGCGGCATGGTGTCCGGAATCGAGCCGAACTGACGATTTTGCCGAACTAAAGCGGCAACTGGACGTGGCAGATGCCGACATCACACTTGTCAATAAGTGGCTTCATGAGGCTCAAGGTATGTAATTCCTCGGGCGGCATCAGGTAAGAACAGTTTTATGCCTGTGTCTTACGATGTGTGTGCTTGACGCAGATGGTGCGGCCACCGTGGAGAGTCTTAGGGCAGAACTTGCCCGAGTTAAAGAACAAGCCAGCGAAAGTGATGCGGCCACCAGGAAAGCCCTTGAAGAGCTGAGAGCCGAACAGGCTGCTCATTGCCGAAGCAAGGAAGAGATGGCCGAGATGGCCGAAAAGTTAAAAAGCGCTACAGACCGTTGCAGACTTCTTGAAAAAGAAGACCAGGCGAAACAGACAGACTTAGAGAAGGCCGTTGCCAATGCCAAGGACGCGCGCTCTGCGATGAGAGCTGCGAAGGAGGAGCTGCGTCAGGCCGAACAGATTGCGGCTGGAAAGCCCTTTATGCTGCGAAGGAAATTTTGCGATCCGAAGTTTGCTCCGTTGGACCGGATGTGGAGTGTGGAGGATACCTATCTGGACTTGGCAGTGAGTGCTGCTGATGCGACCGAACACTTCCGAGATCAGAAAGATCGCGAAGTGGAAAAGCTTTTCTGGTCACAGTTTCACAATCCAGGGCATCCACTGGCAGTGGATGATCGTTTGGCTCAATGGGCCGAACTGAATAGGTTGTCTGGACTCGCCATGAAGTACGTCATGGGTCACCTGTGGCCAGGGAGATCGGAGCCGAAGAGTTATTTCAGCTTAGTGTAGCAATTCCTTGACGCGGTGCCGCGTATAAATGCAATGAAGAGGTCAGCATGCATAGAGGGCGCTAGGATGGCTCTTGCCCGTGTTAAGACATACTGGGCAGAGATGGAGACCACCGTTGTTGCGTCCTGAGATTCGGACAAAAGCCGAGTACCCTCCGAGCACTATTTTTAGGAAGTTCTTGAAGGCGCTCGTGTAATAGAGACGCAGTGCCCGAAAGATGCTATGTTATGATAGCATATGTAATTATAAAGTAATATTTTGATAAACTGTAGTGGCCTTTTTTTATACTTGTGCCTCCAAGTATTGGGAACACCTCCTGTGCGGCCGTTTTAAGATATATATATATATATATATATACAAAATCTGAAAGATGGCAGTCGTTGGCTTCAGCCCCCACACACATAGTGCGGGGGTGCTCGCAGAAGACGCATTTTCACACTTAACCCAACGTCTTGGTCCTACAAAGGAGGTGATAGCGCAGCGGGCCAGGCAACCGGACTATAATGCTTTAACACTTTCACTTAGCCATAGGAGTTTGACAGTGAGACTATTTAGGTAGCCCCTTGGTGGCAACTGCGCTCGTCCGAGTTCGGGGCGCGTATGTGCCTGACCGGGAAGCGGCCCTTCGTTAAAGCGGAGGAATCCGATAGATTCCGATAGGTCATCGAGTGGCTGACCAGTCTCACGCTACATCATGACAGTCAGTTTTCAGCTTTCTCTACTGAGGTGCTCGCCCGGCCGAACCGGGGCACAATCGCAGTAGTTGTCCTGGTGCTACCTTAGCCGATAGAGCGGAACGTAAGGTAGCCGAACTCAGGAGCCGGGCAACCCAACATTTGACCAAAGACATGATTCGGAGCTGATGCATATAATGCCAAAACTCGCGACGCCGAACACTCCCTAACGTGTTCGGTCTTTATGAGTGTGGGCGAAACAACACTCTTTATTAAAAAAGCCCCTAGTGTCCAGGTACGTGCAAAAATTCTGACGTGGCCACATGCCAAGACGCCAGCCTCCTCCTTGGTTATATCAGAAAAAACTAGGGGATGTGTAGCAACAAGAGGCAATAAAAAAGGTTTACGCAGGGTCTTAATCTAAAAAGAATCCTTTAGGATGGGTCCCTACTGCACGTCTGCGCCTGTGTCTCCGTTGTGCCGTATCCTGGACGGGCGCCGCACGACGTTCATCTGCAAAAGAGAGGAACTGAGTTGAAAACGGGTCGTGCCGAAAAGGTTTAAAATAAACAAAGTATAAAGTAAAATATATAAGATTGAGCTTTATTGTCTCTTATTGTATATGCGTGGAGCCCCTAGTGCGGGGGTATATGGCCACTAGGCCTGCATCAATGATGATTTTGCACCGAACTCGTCTATCCGCGTTCGTGGTCTTGAATGACCTATTTCGAAGTTTTCTGGCCGGTGAGGCCATTTTGCTGTGGGGCTGTCAAAGCAGCCGCACAGTCCTCCGCTTGGGGAGGCGCACTTTAGTGCTTCCCCTTCAAAGAGATGATGCCTCGTGGACCGGGCATCTTAAGCGTAAGAGATGCATAGTGTGGTATTGTGTTAAAGCGAGCGAAAGCTTCGCATCCCAGTAGTGCTTGATAGCGACTTGAGAACGGGACGATATGGAAGGTCAGCTTTTCACGGCGGAAGTTATCGGCAGAGCCGAATATGACTTCGAGCCGGAGAAAACCCATACAATGGGTGTCCGGACCAGGTATTACCCCTTGAAAGGAGGTTTTGCTGTAGCGGATTCTTGCTGGGTTTATCCCCATGTGCTGGATTGTATCCTGATATATCAGGTTTAGTCCACTGCCGCCGTCCATAAGGACATTTGAAAACTAGAGTCCGCCAATTATTGGATCGAGTATCAAGGCAGTCCAGTCTACATTCTTTATATTTCTAGAATAATCTAGCTGATCGAAGATGATCGGTTTTGACAACCAGTGGCAGGACCCTTTGGGGATGGGCCGTGTGGTGCGTACCTTTACGGGCGCCGCACGTTTCGTTATGTGAAGTGAGTTCACTGTTTTTACTTCTTGTGGGAAGTTCTTTTGTTTCCTGGTGCTCTGCTTTTGGGGTTCGTCCTCGTCTTTGCTTGGTGTGTCGATCCCCTTGTGTTTGGCATTGAGTCTGCCGGATTGTTTGAAAACCCAACAGTCTCTGTGGGTATGGTTAGCAGGCTTCCCGGGAGTACTGTGTATCTGACATATCCCGTCTAGGATTTTATTTAGGTTGGATGGATCGTCCCTGTTATCCTGGGGGGGGGGGCGATTTTGCCTGATTTTGTCGTGAGCCTTTGAATCCGGCATTGACTGCCGTGCTCTTCGGACTTTTGTCCTTAGTCCAGCGACGGTCCTTGTTGCGTCGCGGTTTTCCATTTCCATCCCTAATTTCAGATGTACTTGGGTCGCTAGGGCTGCACCTTGCCAACCAGCTGTCCTCCCCTGCACAAAAGCGGGTCATGAGGCTTGTTAGTGCGGCCATTGTTCTTGGCTTTTCTTGGCCGAGGTGTCTGGCGAGCCATTCGTCTCGGACGTTATGCCTGAAAGCTGCTAAGGCTTCGGCGTTCGGACAGTCGACTATCTGATTCTTTTTAGTGAGGAATCTATTCCAGAACTGCCGAGCTGATTCTCCGGGTTGTTGAGTTATGTGACTAAGATCGTCTGCATCCGGAGGGCGGACATAGGTCCCTTGAAAGTTTGCTCGGAAAGCATCCTCGAGCTCTTCCCAGCTTCCAATTGTGTTTTCGGGAAGGCTTTTAAGCCAATGCCGGGCTGGCCCTTTAAGCTCAAGGGGTAAATATTTTATGGCGTGGAGATCATCTCCTCTAGCCATGTGTATGTGGAGGATATAATCCTCGATCCAAACTCCAGGGTCTGTTGTTCCATCATATGCCTCTATGTTTACGGGTTTGAATCCCTCTGGAAATTCATAGTCCAGGACCTCATCGGTGAAACATAGGGGGTGTGCGGCGCCCCTGTATTTGGGTGTGCCGGATTCGGATGATGGCTTCATAGTGTTGCTTACGAGAGCTTGCTTTCTTGGCCCATAAATGGACCTGACTGGGCCATGATGCGAATCCTTAAGTGGGTCGCATGCCGATTTAGGTGCGGCGCCGCTTGCCGCTTTATGGGGTCGTCTATCCGACCGTGTGGCTTTCTCATTTTTTGAATGCGAGGGCTCTAGGGCCTCTTCGTCGAATTCAGGCAGTAGCTTTCTTTTCGGATAGCTTTTAGTGCGGCGACTGTCGCCGTATTTAGCTGCGGTATTGATTACTTTGCTCCATCTAATCCGGAGTGCATCTTCCACTGTTTTTAGCTTCCGCTTCTGCTTTTTTAGGCTGCGTGTAGTTGCAACGAGCCTCTCATGGAGATTCTTCTGCTCCATAGGTTTATCCGGCGTGAGATCGTCCGGAATGCCGTTTTCTCCGGAGGAGGGATGTTCGGTTTCTCTATCCGTGTTGGCCTGTTCGGACGGTTGCTCTAAGGCCTGCTCGTCGTCTACCGGCTCGTCCTGCTCTATGGCTGGGTTTTTGTCGAGGCGGGGCTTGGGTCGGCATTTACGCCGACGCTTTAATTGCTTTTCGGGGGATCGATCTCCCATCCCATCCCCTTTTTCCTCGTTGTCGCTTCCTTTAGGGGTATCCACCATGTACACATCATGAGATGAGGTGGCTGTCCAATGCCCTATGGGCGTTGGTTCGTCGGTATCTCCTGCATCGTCATCCATGCTGTCGATGTCTCCGGAGTCGAAGTTGAGCACGTCGTTTAAATTGTCGACAATGGCTACCAAGTGGGTGGTGGGTGGGCTTTGAATTTCTTCATCATCCGTATCCCATCCTCACTGACCGTAGTTTGGCCAGGGCTCTCCTGATAAGGAGAGAGACTTGAGAGAGTTCAGGATATCGCCAAAAGGCGAGTGCTGAAAGATGTCTGTGGCGGTGAACTCCATTATCGGCGCCCAATTGGATTCGATTGGCAGGGGCGCGGGGGGTTCGGAGTCTGGGGAGGAGTCCGGATCCTCGGAGTCACGGGTCGTGCAGAGTGCGGGGCTAGCATTCGGCTCGATCACTTTCGGGATCGCAGCCCCCGAGGTGACGTCCAACCGCTCATCCTCGATTGTCGCAATAGGCTCCGAGTTAGGGGTCGGAACCGATGCGTGTGCGGCCTCCAGGACACTGTTCGGGGGCAGAGCTAGATCATGCCCCTCGAGATAGTGCGGCGCGCTTGGCCGTGGCTCGAGCCCGTCGAAGATCAAGTCTCCACGGATGTCAGCCGTGTAGTTTAAGCTTCCAAACCTGACTTGATGGCCAGGGGCGTAGCTTTCGATCTTCTCCAGGTGGCCGAGCGAATTGGCTCGCAGAGCGAAGCCGCCGAAGACGAAGATCTGTCCGGGGAGAAAAGTCTCACCCTGGACCGTATCGTTGTTGATGATCAAAGGAGCCATCGAGCCTAAAGGCGACGGCACAGAGGAACTCTCAATGAAAGCACCAATGTCGGTGTCAAAACCGGCGGATCTCGGGTAGTGGGTCCTGAACTGTGCATCTAGGCCGGATGGTAATTGGAGGCAGGGAACACGATGTTTTACCCAGGTTCGGGCCCTCTTGATGGAGGTAAAACCCTATGTCCTGCTTGATTAATATCGATGATATGGGTAGTACAAGAGTAGATCTACCACGAGATCAGGGAGGCTAAACCCTAGAAGCTAGCCTATGGTATGATTGTTGTATATGGAGTTGATTGCCTACGGACTACAACCCTCCGGTTTATATAGACACCGGATAGGGTTAGGGTTACATAGAGTCGGTTACAATGGTTGGAGATCTTGAATATCCGCATTGCCAAGCTTTCCTTCCACGCCAAGGAAAGTCCCATCCGGACACGGGACGAAGTCTTCAATCTTGTATCTTCATAGTCCAGGAGTCCGGCTGAAGGTATAGTCCGGCTACCCAAACACCCCCTAATCCAGGACTCCCTCAATGATCTCAGCCAGAGGAGCCATGCAGACCATAGTGATTGGATGCTCTTGAAGTAGGGCTTCAATTTTTTGGCGGCAAAATGCACACCATAGCACATCTTCTGGTAGTGGGGGTAGTTTTGCTTGGAGGTCGACATTACTTCACTCAAGTAATATACCGGTCTCTGAACTAGTAATGCTTTGCCTTCCTCCTTGCGCTCTACTACAATGACCGTGCTGACCACTCGGCTGGTGGCGGCGATGTAGAGGAGCATGGGCTCCTTAGGAGTCGGAGCCGCCAGAACAGGTGGAGTCGCCAGCATCTTATTTAGTTGGACAAATGCTTCGCCCACCTTGTGGTTCCACTCGAAAAAACTGGTCTTCTTCATGAGTTGGTACAGGGGAAGGGCCTTCTCGCCCAGTCGACTGATGAATCGGCTGACAGACGCCAAACAGCCGGTGAATTTTTGTACGTCCAACAGCCGGCTGGGTACCTCCATCCTTTCAATCGCCTTGATCTTCACAGGGTTGCATTCTATGCTGCGTTCGGAGACCAGGAAACCAAGGACCTGGCCGGCTGGTACTCCGAAGACGCATTTCTCCGGGTTGAGCTTGATCTGGAATTGGCGCAAGTTGTCGAAGGTCTCCTTGAGGTCTTCCAGCAGTGTTCCACGCTTCTCCGTCTTTACCACCACATCATCCATGTAGATGTGAGCATTTCTGCCGAGCTGCTTGAGGAGACACTTCTGCATGCATCATTGGAAGGTGGCGCCGGCGTTCCTCAAGCCGAACGTCATGGTTAGGTAGCAGAAAGCTCCAAACGGCGTGATGAAGGCAGTCTTCAGCCTGTCGGCTGGGTTTAACTTGATCTGGTGATACCCTGAATATGCATCCAAGAAACTCAACAGCTCGCATCCAGCTATGGAGTCTATCACTTGGTTGATCCTTGGCAAGGCGAACGGGTCCTTGGGGCATGCTTTGTTGAGGCTTGTGTAGTCAATACACATTCGCCATTGCTTGTTCTTCTTCAGTACCAAGACCGGGTTGGCCAGCCATTCTGGGAAGAATACTTCCATGATGAAGCTGGCTGCGAGCAGCCGGGCTATCTCTTCTCCAACAACTCTCCTCTTCTCTTCTGACAAGCGGCGTAAAGGCTGTCTGACTAGTTTGGCATCAGGTCGGACGTGTAATTTGTGCTCGGCGAATTCCGTCGGGAGACCTGGCATGTCCTTGGGGGACCATGCAAAGATGTCTCGATTCTCAAGGAGGAAACGACGAGCTCGCCTTCCTATTTGCTGTCGAGGTTGGCGCCTACAACAGCGTACCTCTCTGGGTGCTCCGGGTCCAAAGGTATCTTCTTTGTTTCCTTGGCCAGCTTGAACGAACTCTCATCTTCTGACTCTTTGGGATCAGGCAACATTTCTGGCTGCTTGCCTGCCACGCCACAACTCGATCTAGCAGCCGCTTCCAAGGTGCGATCACGAGGGACTCGGCCAGCCGACTGCTCTCTGATGCACAGGCGGACGACTTCTTGTAGTCACAAGTTATGGTCAAAATCCCTTTGGAACTCGGCATGTTCATCTTGAGGTAGGCATAGTGGGGGACGGCCATGAACTTGGCCAGGGCTGGCCGGCCAAGCAGTGCATGGTATGGGCTTTCTAGGTCCACCACCTCGAACCATATTGACTCACGGTGGAAATGATCTTTGTCTCCGAAGAGGACGTCGATCAAGATCTTGCCGATTGGCGAGCAGGAAAGGCCAGGGACTATGCCGTGGAACACCGTCCGGCTGGACTGCATTTGCCTCTGCCTGATTCCCAACTTCTCCATGGTGTCTTTGTACAAGATGTTGATGCTGCTGCCGCCGTCTACCAGGACTCTGGAAAAACGAGCAGCTCGCTTGTCCGTGGCAAAGGTGGCGTCCAAAACCAAAGCATTGGAGCCGGGTCTGGGCATTACTTCGGGGTGGTCAGCCCGACTCCAGCTGATGGGCTTCTCAGACCAGTGCATGAACTCAGGTGTGTCAGAAGCTACTGTATTCACCTCCTGCTGCTGCAGCCGTCTGCTGCGTTGATCGTCGGCCACACTGGTGAACACGACGTATGCTCCCTGCTCTTCTGGGTACTCGTCTTGCACTGCGCCGATGGGTCTGACCGCCGGCTGTTTGGGCGGAGGGGGAGGCGGCTGCCCAGTAGGTGGGGGAGGCATAAGGCCGTCTCCCTTGACGATCCTGGTGAGCCAGTGGCATTTCTGAGTGGTGTGGTTGGACGGCTTTGCGCCACTGTGGAAATTGCAAGGTCCATCCAGAGTCTGCTCATATGAGAAAGCCGCCTGCCAGTTGGACTTGCCGCCCTTTTGACGTCTGAGCGGAGGCTGCCCTTCCGGCTGTTGGTCTTCAACTGTTGCCACCTGCCGACTGGTGGAAGTCGGCGGGGGGCTTTACGCTTGTGGTCATTCTGCTGCTGACGCTGACTGGTGTCCCCGGCTGGGGTTCGGGGAGCCTGAGGAGCCACCTTGCCGGTTGCGTTGACTTGAATCTCCGTCTTCATGGAGGAATCGGCCGTGGCGTATTTGTCTGCTATGATCAGCAGCTCGTCGAGGGTTTCCGGCTCATCGTAGAGAAGCTTGTGCTTGAGGAGGGTGCCCTCTCAGCATCCTGCAGTGAAGTACTCAATAGCCCGCACCTCGTGCATGCCCTCGCAAGAGTTGTGGAGCTTGGCCCAGCGCGTGAGGTAGTCGCGAGTTGACTCGCTGGGGCCTTGCACGCACAAGGAGAGCTGGCGGGGTTTGGGAGGTCGCTTGTACGTGCTGGTGAAGTTGCGGACGGAGGCGTCGGTGAAGTCGACCTGACTGTTGATGCTGCGGGGCCAAGCTGTTCAGCCATGTCCGGGCCGTGCCCTGGAGCATGAGTGGAACGTACTTCACAGCAACACGCTTGTTGCCGTTTGCTATGCTGACGGCCGTGGAGTAGTCGATCAGCCAGTCCTCCGGCTTCATGGAGCCGGTGTACTTGGGTGTGTCTCTGGGGAGCGTGAATCCTTTGGGGAAAGGCTCATCTCGGATGCGGGGGCCAAAACACGGCGGACCCAACTCATCTTCTTCCTCAAGCGCCAGGGATCGGTGGAGACGGTCGATCCAATGGCGGGCGTCGTTCTCACCGACTCCCTCTCGGCGGCCAAGGCGGTCGCCGAGTGTCGGGTGATCAACAAGCGGCGGGGAGACTCTCCTTTCCCTCCGAGGGGGAGGAGGCGGGCAGTCGTGCCGTCGTTCCACTGTTCTTGGGCGGCCGTCTCGGTCGCGCTCTATGGTGATGCGAGTTCGACTGCGGCTGGCAACCGGCTCCTTTTCTTTCCTTCCGCGGACGCCGCCAGTCGGCATCCGAGACTCCGCGCCTTGGTCTCGGTGCGGAAGCAGGTTGACATTCTGTCGGCACGACGCATCAGTGTGGCAGCCGGCCTCGTTCTGCTCAGCAGCCGCGTTATGGAGTCGCTGCACGCGCTCCGTCATCAAGGATGCTCTTCGCCCTTGAACTTGTCTAGCTCGTCCGCCGCCACCTGGGCGGCTTGAATATTCTTCGCAGGTGTGGCGTAGACGGGGCGATTCGCCCCGAACAGATCGGCGATAGCCGCACCGCGCTGCTGGACCGTGCCAAGGCGGCTAGGCCCAGCTGGAGCCGGCGTGCCGCCCACCGCGTGGTCCATCTCGCGCAGGTAGGCTTCTGATAGGCGTCTCATGTTGGCAAGCTTTTTGGCGCCTTCGACTAGCTGAAGGGGGCGTGCCTCCAGCGTCGGCGTCGGCATCTTCAGGGATGGGCCATGCCAGGTCTTGCAGCGCCGCATGGAGCGGGTCGTGATCACCCCCGCCGGAGTGCTCGCCATGATCGATGACAAGCACTTCTGTGACGGTGCTTCCGCCACTCTCCGCGTGAGGAAGCGGCTCGTCATAGACCACCACGTTGGTGGGGAACGTGTCAAGCGACACTGTGTCGGAGTCGACCAACATCGGATCAGTGGAGCCTACGGACTCCAAGTCCCCAGCTAGCTCGCTGGCGACGTGAAGTTGATCGAGGAGGCCCGCGAGGAGGCTCTCGGAGCTGCCTGTGCCTGCGTCGGATGCGGGCTCGTCGGAGAGGCAGACCTCGCCTACAAGATCGGCGAGGCAACTGGCCGTGCAGGCGATTTCAGCGCCATGCAGCGCGTCGGCGCAGACTCCGTCTGGCGTGCCGGGCTGGCTGCGCTTGCCAGGGAGGAAAAGGGTTCCCGTCCAGAACAGGTCTCCGGATGACGATGCACCAGGCCCCACGGTGGGCACCAAATGTCGGGGGTTGGGTGCGACATATGCCAATGGATGGCTTATCATGGTGGGGGCGATTAGAACGTCGCCGGTGCCTGGAAACGGGATGAGGCGTAGACACGTATGCCGGCAAACTTTACCCAGGTTCGGGGCTCTCCTAGGAGATAACACCCCTAGTCCTGCTCTGCGGGGTCTCCGCATGATCACTAAGGCGAAAGTGGGTATAATGGTGCTCCTCGAGCTGTATCTGTGGACAGGAGGAGGCTAGGCCAGCACTCTTCCTTCTCTAAGGTCTGGTTTTGTTCTAATGGGTCTGAACCCTTTGCATGGGTGCCCCGGGGGGTTTATATAGGCCTACCCCCCGGGGTACAATGGTAAACCGACTGGGCACAGGGCCCAGCCGTCAGTCTCTCCGCCCGTCGGCTTCTTTGCCGACTGCTGGGGCCCGCCGATTGGTCTGGTACGGAGCCGACAGGCCATACCCGCCGCTTGCGGGTCTTGCCGGCTGCCGATTACTGTAGCCGTGCCTCTAATGACGCATGATTGATCATGGGGTCATGGCTACAGCCCTGCTACCTGGCGGGCGATTACTGTAGCCACTCCCCGTCTCATCTGGTTAATGGTGCGTGGGACCCGTGGGAGGGGCAGGCCGACTTCCGGGGGCCGGCTCCCTTCGGGTCCGGCTGGTGGCGCTCTTGCCGTCTTCTGGACTCTCGCTGACCGGTAGGGCCCATCATCTGTAGACTGTACCGACAGGCCGTCATGGGTGCAGGACTCCACCTACTATTGCTGATGTCAGGGATGGCACGGCAACAGTGCCTCGCCGGACGGAGATCTCCGCTGGTATGGCGCACTGTGGCCTAGCCATCCCATAAAAAGGGGAGGGAGTGGGCTTTACTGTGGCCACTCCCGTCCCATCCCCCCTTATGAGGGCATGGGCTTTGTTGGTGTGGTGGGCCGACTCCCCGTGGCCGGCTTCTCTGGGAGCCGCCTGGCGGGAGTCGGCCCGTCTTGACCTCGCCTCTAGGACTCGGCCGCATGCGGGCAGTCGACTGTTCCTTTAGCCGGCCTCTGGAAGGCGGCTCTCCATCCTGGTGTCTTGAGGGGCGCAGTCAGCCCCGATGTCTTGATAGGTTCTGGGCCTCGGGTTAGCCTACCCATGGCCCATTACTCCGACACTACCTATTATGGCATTTCCATAGCCATTCCGAGATATATAGCCATGCAACTTTCCACTGTTTCATTGTTATGACGCGCTTCATCATTGTCATATTGCCATGCATGATCATGTAGTTGACATCGTATTTGTGGCAAAGCCACCATTCATAATTCTTTCATACATGTCACTCTTGATTCATTGCATATCCCAGTACACCGCCGGAGGCATTCACATAGAGTCATATTTTGTTCTAAGTATTGAGCTGTAATTCTTGAGTTGTAAGTAAAAAGAAGTGTGATGATCATCATTATTAGAGCATTGTCCCAGTGAGGAAAGGATGATGGAGACTATGATTCCCCCACAAGTCGGGATGAGACTCCGGACGAAAAATAAAAAAAGAAGGAAAAGAGGCCAAAAAAGAAGAAGAAAGAAGGCCCAAATAAAAAAAATGTGAGAGAAAAAGAGAGAAGGGACAATGTTACTATCCTTTTTCCACACTTGTGCTTCAAAGTAGCACCATGATCTTCATGATAGAGAGTCTCCTATGTCATCACTTTCATAAACTAGTGGGAATCTTACATTATAGAACTTGGCTTGTATATTCCAATGATGGGCTTCCTCAAATTGCCCTAGGTCTTCGTGAGCAAGCAAGTTGGATGCGCACCCACTTAGTTTCTTTTGTTGAGATTTCATACACTTATAGCTCTAGTGCATCCGTTGCATGGCAATCCCTACTCACTCACATTGATATCTATTAATGGGCATCTCCATAGCCCGTTGATACACCTAGTTGATGTGAGACTATCTTCTCCTTTTTTTGTCTTCTTCGCAACCACCATTCTATTCCACCATAGTGCTATATCCAAGGCTCACGCTCATATATTGCGTGAAGATTGAAAAAGTTTGAGAACATCAAAAGTATGAAACAATTGCTTGGCTTGTCATCAGGGTTGTGCATGATTTAATATTTTGTGTGATGAAGATAGAGCATAGCCAGACTATATGATTTTGTAGGGATAACTTTCTTTGGCCATGTTATTTTGACAAGACATGATTGCTTAGTTAGTATGCTTGAAGTATTATTATTTCTATGTCAATATTAAACTTTTATCTTGAATATTTTGGATCTGAACATTCATGCCACAATAAAGAAAAATTACATTGAGAAATATGTTAGGAAGCATTCCACATCAAAAATTCTGTTTTTATCATTTACCTACTCGAGGACGAGCAGGAATTAAGCTTGGGGATGCTTGATACGTCTCCAACGTATCTATAATTTTTGATTGTTCCATGCTATTATATTATCTATTTTGGATGTTAATGGGCTTATTTTTACACTTTTATATTGTTTTCGGGACTAACCTATTAACCGGAGGCCCAACCCAAATTGCTGTTTTTTTTCCTATTTTAGTGTTTCGCCGAAAAGGAATATCAAACGGAGTCCAAACAGAATGAAACCTTCGGGAGCGTTATTTTTGGAACAAACATGATCCAGGAGACTTGGAGTGGACATCAAGAAACAATCGAGGAGGCCACGAGGCAGGGGGGCGCGCCCACCCCCTGGGCACGCCCTCCACCCTCGTGGGCCCATCGTTGCTCCACCGACCTACTTATTACTCATATATATATATATATATATATATATATATATCCACATACCACGCAAACATCCAGGAGCACCACGAAACCCAATTTCCACCGCCGCAACCTTCTGTACCCAGGAGATCCCATCTTGGGGCCTTTTCCGGAGCTCCGCCGGAGGGGGCATTGATCACGGAGGGCCTCTATATCTACTCCATGGCCTCTCCGATGATGTGTGAGTAGTTTACTTCAGACCTTCGGGTCCATAGCTAGTAGCTAGATGGATTCTTCTCTCTCTTTGGATCTCAATACAAAGATCTCCTCGATTCTCTTGGAGATCTATTCGATGTAATCTTCTTTTGTGGTGTGTTTGTCGAGATCCGATGAATTGTGGGTTTATGATCAAGTTTATCTATGAACAATATTTGAATCTTCTCTGAATTCTTTTATGTATGATTGGTTTATCTTTGCAAGTCTCTTCGAATTATCAGTTTGGTTTGGCCTACTAGATTGATCTTTCTTGCAATGGGAGAAGTGCTTAACTTTGGGTTCAATCTTGCGGTGCTCGATCCCAGTGACAGAAAGGGAACCAACACATATTGTATTGTTTCCATCGAGGATAAAAAGATGGGGTTTACATAATATTGCATGATTTTATCCCTCTACATCATGTCATCTTGCTTAAGGCGTTACTCTGTTCTTATGAACTTAATACTCTAGATGCATGCTGGATAGCGGTCGATGTGTGGAGTAATAGTAGTAGATACAGAATCGTTTCGGTCTATTTTTCACGGACGTGATGCCTATATACATGATCATACCTAGATATTCTCATAATTATTCGCTTTTCTATCAATTGCTCGATAGTAATTTGTTCACCCACCGTAATACTTATGCTTTCTTGAGAGAAGCCACTAGTGAACCTATGGCCCCAGGTCTATTCTCCATCATATAAGTTTCCATCTACTTTATTTTGCAATCTTTACTTTCAATCTACATCATAAAAATACCAAAAGTATTTATCTTATTATTATCATCTATATCAGATCTCACTCTTGTAAGTGGCCGTGAAGGGATTGACAACCCCTTTATCGCGTTGGTTGCGAGGTTCTTATTTGTGTGTGTAGTGACGAGGTGACTCGCACGTGGTCTCCTACTGGATTGATACCTTGGCTCTCAAAAACTAAGGGAAATACTTATGCTGCTCTACTACATCACCCTTTCCTCTTCAAGGGAAAACCAACGCGGTGCTCAAGAGGTAGCAATCATGTATATAGGCATCACGTCCGTGACAAGTAGACCGACTCCTGCCTGCATCTACTATTATTACTCCACACATCGACCGCTATCCAGCATGCATCTAGAGTATTAAGTTCATAAGATCAGAGTAACGCATTAGGTAAGATGACATGATGTGGAGGGACAAACTCAAGCAATATGATATAACCCCATCTTTTTATCCTCGATGGCAACAATACAATACGTGTTGTTTCCCTTTCTCTCACTGGGATCGAGCACTGCAAGATTGAACCCAAAGCTAAGCACTTCTCCCATTGGAAGAAAGATCAATCTAGTAGGCCAAACCAAACTGATAATTCGAAGAGACTTGCAAAGATAACCAATCATGCATAAAAGATTTCAGAGAAGAATCAAATATTGTTCATAGATAGACTTGATCATAAACCCACAATTCATCAGATCTCGACAAACACAGCGCAAAAAGAGTTACATTGAATAGATCTCCAAGAAGATCGAGGAGAACTTTGTATTGAGATCCAAAGAGAGAGAAGAAGCCATCTAGCTAATAGCTATGGACCCGAAGGTCTGAAGTAAACTACTCACACATCATCGGAGGGGCCATGGAGTTTATGTAGAGGCCCTCCGTGATCGATGCCCCTCCGGCGGAGCTTCGGAAAAGGCCCCAAGATGGGATCTCTTGGGTACAGAAGGTTGTGGCGGTGGAAATAGGGTTTTGTGGTGCTCCAGGATATTTTCAGGGTATATGATTATATATAGGAGGAAGAAGTAGGTCAGTTGAGCCACGAGGGGCCCACAAGGGGGAGGGCGCGCCCAGAGGGGTAGGCACGCTGATACATCTCTGTCGTATCTACTTTTCCAAACACTTTTGCCCTTGTTTTGGACTCTAACTTGCATGATTTGAATGGAACTAACCCGGACTAACGCTGTTTTCAGCAGAATTGCCATGGTGTTATTTTTGTGCAGAAATAGAAGTTCTCGGAATGACCTGAAAATCAACAGAGATTATTTTTGGAATATATAAAAAATACTGGAAGAAGAATCCACGTAAGGGGCCCACACCCTGTCCTCGAGGGTGGGGGGCGTGCCTACCCCCCTGGGCATGCCCCCTGCCTCATGGGCCCCCTGACGCTCCACCGACCTCAACTCCAACTCCATATATTCGTGTTTGGGGAGAAAAAAATCAGAGAGAAGGATTCATCATGTTTTACGATATGGAGCCGCCGCCAAGCCCTCAACTCTCTCGGGAGGGCTGATCTGGAGTCCGTTCGGGGCTCCGGAGAGGGGGATCCATCGCCATCGTCATCGTCAACCTTCCTCCATCACCAATTTCATGATGCTCACCGCCGTGCATGAGTTATTCGATCGTAGGCTTGCTGGACGGTGATGGGTTGGATGAGATTTATCATGTAATCAAGTTAGTTTTGTTAGGGTTTGATCCCTAGTATCCACTATGTTCTGAGATTGATGTTGCTATGATTTTGCTATGCTTAATGCTTGTCACTAGGGCCCAAGTCCCATGATTTCAGATCTGAACCTATTATGTTTTCATGAATATATGTAAGTTTGTGATCCTAACTTGCAAGTCTATAGTCACCTATTATGTGTTATGATCCGTTAACCCCGAAGTGACAATAATCGGGATACTTACCGGTGATGACCGTAGTTTGAGGAGTTCGTGTATTCACTATGTGTTAATGCTTTGGTCCGGTACTCTATTAAAAGGAGGCCTTAATATCCCTTAGTTTCCAATAGGACCCCGCTGCCACGGGAGGGTAGGACAAAAGATGTCATGCAAGTTCTTTTCCATAAGCACGTATGACTATATTCGGAATACATGCCTACATTATATTGATGAACTGGAGCTAGTTCTGTGTCACCCTATGTTATAACTGTTACATGATCGACCGCATCTGACATAATTCTCCATCACCGATCCAATGCCTATGAGCTTTTCCATATATTGTTCTTCGCTTATTTACTTTTGCGCTGCTACTGTTACAATCACTACAAAACCCAAAAATATTACTTTTGCTACCGTTACTTTTTGCCACCGTTACCACTACTATCATATTACTTTGCTACTAAATACCTTGCTGCAGATATTAAGTTTCCAGGTGTGGTTGAATTGACAACTCAGCTGCAAATACTTGAGAATATTCTTTGGCTCCCCTTGTGTCGAATCAATAAATTTGGGTTGAATACTCTACCCTCGAAAACTGTTGTGATCCCCTATACTTTTGGGTTATCACGCGCCCCCCTGCCTCGTGGCCTCCTCGGTTGTTCCTTGACATCCATTCCAAGTCCTCTGGATCACGTTTGTTCCAAAAATCACATTCCCGAAGGTTTCATTCCGTTTGGACTTTGTTTGATATTCCTTTTGTGCGAAACACCGAAACATGCAAAAAACAACAAAGTGCACTGGGCCTTGGGTTAATAGGTTAGTCCCAAAAATAATATAAAATTGTATAATAAAGCCCATTAAACATCCAAAACAGAATATATAATAGCATGGAACAATAAAAAAATTATAGAAACGTTGGAGACGTATCAAGCATCCCTAAGCTTAATTCCTGCTCGTCCTCGAGTAGGTAAATGATAAAAACAGATTTTTTGATGTGGAATGCTTTCTAGCATATTCTTCAATGTAATTTCATTTATTGTGGCATGAATATTCAGATCCGAAAGATTCAAGACATAAGTTTAATGTTGACATAAAAATTATAATACTTCAAGCATACTAACTAAGCAATTATGTCTTCTCAAAATATCATGGCCAAAGAAAGTTATCCCTACAAAATCATATAGTCTGGCTATGCTCTATCTTCACCACACAAAGTATTTAAATCATGCACAACCCTGATGACAAGCCAAGCAATTGTTTCATACTTTTGATGTTCTCAAACTTTTTCAATCTTCACGCAATACATGAGCGTGAGCCATGGACATAGCACTATATGTGGAATAGAATGGTGGTTGTGGAGAAGACAAAAAGGAGAAGATAGTCTCACATAAACTAGGCGTATCAATGGGCGATGGAGATGCCCATCAATAGATATCAATGTGAGTGAGTAGGGATTGCCATGCAATAGATGCACTAGAGCTATAAGTGTATGAAAGCTCAAAAAGAAACTAAGTGGGTGTGCATCCAACTTGCTCGCTCATGAAGACCTAGGGCATTTGAGGAAGCCCATCATTGGAATATACAAGCCAGGTTCTATCATGAAAAAATTCCCACTAGTATATGAAAGTGACAAAATAAGAGACTCTCTATCATGAAGATCATGGTGCTACTTTGAAGCACAAGTGTGGAAAAAGGATAGTAACATTGTCCCTTCTCTCTTTTTCTCTCATTTTTTTATTTGGGCCTCCTTTTCTGTTTTTTTATGGCCTCTTTTTTATTTTTTTATTTTTCGTCCGGAGTCTCATCCCGACTTGTGGGGGAATCATAGTCTCCATCATCCTTTCCTCACATGGGACAATGCTCTAATGATGATCATCACACTTTTATTTATTTACAACTCAAGAATTACAACTCGATACTTAGAACAAAATATGACTCTATGTGAATGCCTCCGGCGGTGTACCGGGATTGCGGTGAATCAAGAGTGACATGTATGAGAAATTAAGCATGGTGGCTTTGCCACAAATACGATGTCAACTACATGATCATGCAAGGCAATATGACAATGATGATGCGTGTCATAATAAATGGAACGGTGGAAAGTTGCATGGCAATATATCTCGGAATGGCTATGGAAATGCCATAATAGGTTGGTATGGTGGCTGTTTTGAGGAAGGTATATGGTGGGTTAATGGTACTGGCGAAAGTTGCGCGGTACTAGAGAGGCTAGCAATGGTGGAAGGGTGAGAGTGCGTATAATCCATGGACTCGACATTAGTCATAAAGAACTCATATACTTATTGCAAAATTTTATTAGTTATCGAAACAAAGTACTACACGCATGCTCCTAGGGGATAGATTGATAGGAAAAAACCATCGCTCGTCCCCGACCGCCACTCATAAGGAAGACAATTAATAAATAAATCATGCTCCGACTTCATCACATAACGGTTCACCATACGTGCATGCTACGGGAATCACAAACTTTAGAATAAGTGTTTCTCAAATTCACAACTATTCAACTATCATACTCTAATATTACCACCTTCATATCTCGAAACAATCACCAAGTACCAAACTTCTCATAGTATTCAATGCACTTTTTATGATAGTTTTTATTATACCGATCTTGGATGCCTATCATATTAGGACTAAATTCATAACCAAAGAAAATTAAAATGCTGTTTTAAAGGACTCTCAAAATAATATAAGTGAAGCATGAGAGATCAATAATTTCTATAAAATAAAACCACTGTGCTCTAAAAGATATAAGCGAAGCACTGGAGCAAAATTATCTAGCTCAAAAGATTTAAGTGAAGCACATAGAGTATTCTAATAAATTCCGATTCATGTCTGTCTCTCCCAAAAGGTGTGTACAGCAAGGATGATTGTGGTAAACTAAAAAGGAAAGACTCAAATCATACAAGATGCTCCAAGCAAAACACATATCATGTGGTGAATAAAAATATAGCTCCAAGTAAAGTTACCGATGGACGAAGACGAAAGAGGGGATGCCTTCCGGGGCATCCCCAAGCTTAGGCTTTTGGTTGTCCTTGGATTTTACCTTGGGGTGCCTTGGGCATCCCCAAGCTTAGGCTCTTGCCTCTCCTTGTTCCATAATCCATCAAATCTTTACCCAAAACTTGAAAACTTCACAACACAAAACTTAAAAGAAAATCTCGTGAGCTCCGTTAGTAAAAGAAAACAAACCACCACTTCAAGGTATTGTAATTAACTCATTATTTATTTATATTGGTGTTAAACATATTGTATTCCAACTTTTCTATGGTTCATAAACTCTATTACTAGCCATAGATTCATCAAAATAAGCAAACAACACAGGAAAACAGAATCTATAGGTTTCGAATACTTCTAGAACCCCAAAAATTCTAAAATAAATTTCTGGAAGTGAGGAATTTATCTATTAATCATATGCAAAAATAATTAACTAAATAGCACTCTCCAGTAAAAAAATGTCAATAAATCTTGCGAGCGCTAAAGTTTCTGTTTTTTACAGCAAGATCGCAAAGACTTTTCCCAAGTCTTCCCAAAGGTTCTACTTGGCACAAGCACTAACTAAAAGCATAAAACCATATCTAAACAGAGGCTAGATGAATTATTTATTGAATAACAGCAAGGAAAAAATATTGGGTTGTCTCCTAACAAGCGCTTTTCTTTAAAGCCTTTTAGCTAGGCAAAAGATTTCAACGATGCTCACATGAAAGACAAGAATTGAAGCACAAAGAGAGCATCATAAAACACGTGACACACACACATCTAAGTCTAACATACTTCCTATGCATAGGCATCTTATAGGCAAACAAATTATCAAGGCAAGAAAAAACTAGCAAATGCAACGAAACGGAAAGAAACAATAGCAATCTCAACATAACGAGAGGTAATTTAGTAACATGAAAATTTCTACCACCATATTTTCCTCTCTCATAATAATTACATGTAGGATTATAATCAAATTCAACAAAATAGCTATCACACAAAATATTTTCAACACAATCCACATGCATGCAAAGTTGACACTCTTCCAAAATAGTGGGATTAACATTAAATAAAGTCATGACCTCTCCAAACCCACTTATCAAAAACTTCATAAGATTGAACATTCTCCAAATATGTGGGATCTGAAGTTGACACTCTTCCAAACCCACTTTCAATAATATTGCAAACACTATTATCAATCTCATATTCATCATGGGGATTAAATAAATTTTCAAGATCATAAGAAGAATCACCCCAATCATGATCATTGCAACAACTAGTAGTCATAGCAAAACTAGCATCCCCA
Source organism: Triticum urartu (assembly GCF_003073215.2). Classification (NCBI taxonomy): domain Eukaryota; kingdom Viridiplantae; phylum Streptophyta; class Magnoliopsida; order Poales; family Poaceae; genus Triticum; species Triticum urartu. The sequence goes on from NC_053026.1 coordinate 470,689,851, forward strand.
AGCTTAGAGTTTTGCATATTATTAGCACAATTGACATCAATATAATTTATAGTAACATCATTGCAATCACGCTTTTCATCGAAAGAACTATCAAGTATGGGTGCAAAAGCAACGATCTCATGTTTAACATAAGGAACTATAGCAAACTCATCTTCACAAATATTGCCATCATGGCCACAAGAATAGCAAGCATCATGTTCATCAAGGGATATTTCAATCAAATCACCGGAATCATAATTATCTATAGATTCATGCATATCATTATTTCTTTCGAAGCAATGGTCATTTTTTTAATAAATTCTTTGACATAGACATTATGAGCATAGTTTTCATGGCAATATTTAAGTATGTCAAAATTTTCAGATTCGTAGTGGGTAACATCATACTTTTCAATCAAAGAAGCAACTTCATAAGCACCCTTAAAAGCAAACAAATGCTACAATTTGTTCTATACCATAGTAACTATAAACACCCTTTGCATAAGAAGATAAGATTTCATTATCATTAAACTCACATAGGTAGGGGAGGTGTTTTTTAGGGTTCTTAGAGCAACAAGTAAGATCACAAATTTCAAAAAAGATTCCAAGCATGACATAGCAATCTGTTTATTTGATCCCATAAGAGTCCCCCTTTTTCAGACAACGGTGACGCACAAAATGAGCATGCTCATCTAAAGATTTCCCATCAACTAGGCTAGTTGGGGTTTCAGCACGAGCGCATAAGGATCGAAGATAATCCAAGTAGAACACTTTAAGTGGATCCATATCAATAGATTTTTAGCAAGCAAAGATGCAAGCAAATAGAAGGCACATGGAAACATGAGCGAACAGAAGGACGAACAGAAGAGGGGCGAAGAAAATGGCAAAGGTGAAGTGGGGGAGAGGCAAATGAGAGGCAAATGGCAAATAATGTAATGCGAGGGATAAGAGTTTGTGATGGGTACTTGGTATGTAGACTCCCCGGCAACGGCGCCAGAAATCCTTCTTGCTACCTCTTGAGCACCGCGTTGGTTTTCCCTTGAAGAGGAAAGGGTGATGCAGCAAAGTAGCATAAGTATTTCCCTCAATTTTTGAGAACCAAGGTATCAATCCAGTAGGAGGACACACGCAAGTCCCTCGTACCTACACAAACAAATAAGAACCTCGCAACCAACGCGATAAAGGGGTTGTCAATCCCTTCACGGTCACTTACAAGAGTGAGATCTGATAGAGATGATAAGATAATATTTTTGGTATTTTTATGATATAGATAGGGAAATAAAGATTGCAAAGTAAAATAGATTGGAAACTTATATGATAAACAATAGCCCGTGGGCCATAGGTTTCACTAGTGGCTTCTCTCAAGATAGCATAAGTATTACGGTGGGTGAACAAATTACTGTCGAGCAATTGATAGAAAAGCGAATAATTATGAGAATATCTAGGCATTATCTTGTATATAGGCATCACGTCCGCGACAAGTAGACCGACTCCTGCCTGCATCTACTACTATTACTCCACACATCGACCGCTATCCAGCATGCATCTAGAGTATTAAGTTCATAAGAACAGAGTAACGCATTAGGTAAGATGACATGATGTAGAGGGATAAACTCAAGCAATATGATATAAACCCCATCTTTTTATCCTTGATGGCAACAATACAATACGTGTCATTTCCCTTTTTGTCACCGGGATCGAGCACCGCAAGATTGAACCCAAAGCTAAGCACTTCTCCCATTGCAAGAAAGATCAATCTAGTAGGCCAACCAAACTGATAATCCGAAGAGACTTGCAAAGATAACCAATCATGCATAAAAGATTTCGGAGAAGAATCAAATATTGTTCATAGATAGACTTGATCATAAACCCAAAATTCATCGGATTTCGACAAACACACCGCAAAAAGAGTTACATCAAATTGATCTCCAAGAAGATCGAGGAGAACTTTGTATTGAGATCCAAAGAGAGAGAAGAAGCCATCTAGCTAATAGCTATGGACCCGAAGGTCTGAAGTAAACTACTCACACATCATCGGAGGGGCCATGGAGTTGATGTAGAGGCCCTCCGTGATCGATGCCCCCTCCGGCGGAGCTCCGGAAAAGGCCCCAAGATGGGATCTCTTGGGTACAGAAGGTTGCAGTGGTGGAAATATGGTTTCGTGGTGCTCCTGGATATTTTCAGGGTATATGAGTATATACATAGGAGGAAGAAGTAGGTCGGTTGAGCCACGAGGGGCCCACGAGGGGGGAGGGCGCGCCCCCTTCCTCGTGGCCTCCTCGGTTGTTTCTTGACATCCACTCCAAGTCCTCTGGATCATGTTTGTTCCAAAAAATCACGTTCCCGAAGGTTTCATTCCGTTTGTACTCCGTTTGATATTCCTTTTCTGCGAAACACTGAAATAGGCAAAAAATAAGAATTTGCACTTGGTCTTGGGTTAATAGGTTAGTCCCAAAAATAATATATAAGTGTATAATAAAGCCCATTAAACATCCAAAACTGAATATATAATAGCATGGAACAATCAAAAATTATAGATATGTTGGAGACGTATCACGTACGAGGAGGCTGTGCTCGTAGCCGGAGGCGATGACCAAGTCATGGCCAACTAGTTCCCCATGGCCCTTGCTGGCGTGCCGCGCGCCTGGTTTCTCAACCTGTCGGGGTCCTCTATAGCCTCCTGGGAGGAGCTGCGCAGCCTCTTCATCGCGCGCTTTGCGGCACAGGCGCCCCCCGCTGTAGCAGCCCTCCTTGGTGGTTCGCAGGCACTGCCCAAGGGTCGTCACGTCAAGCAGTTCGTCCGCGAGATGGGCGCCGCCCGCGTGAAGTAGGGGGCACCCCCGAGATGGGCGGCGCCCCAAGCTGACATCACCTTCAACTCAGAAGACCGTCCAGCAATCACCGCGGGCTCGGGCGCGCTCCCGATGCTCTGCACGCCCACCATCTGCAACGTAGCGGTCACCAAGACCCTCATCGACGGAGGTGCCGGCCTTAACATGCTCTCCGTGGAAGCCTCCAGCTTGCTCCATGTGCCGCTCGGCCAGTTCCGTCACACCAGGCCTTTCTCCGGAGTCGGTGGTGGTTCCACCAGCCCCCTGGGGTAGATCCGCCTCCCCGTCACCTTCGGCACCCGCGACAACTACCACACCGAGCTTATCGACTTTGACATCGCCCGCATCGGCCTCCCGTACAACGCCATCCTCGGGTACCCTGCCCTGGCTCAGTTCATGGAAGCGACTCACCTTGCATACAACCTCATGAAGATGCTGGGGAGCAACGGCGTCCTCGCCGTGGCTGGAGACACCAAGGAGGCCCTGACGACCCTCAACCTCGTCTTCAGGGCCGCGGCGGCGGTGCACCCCGCTGGAGAAGTATCCCCCAAGACCCAAGGGGCTGCACCGGCGAAGAAGAAGCAGTTATTCTCGCAAGATCGAGCCAAGACGAAGCAAGTACCAGCCGAGGATGACGGAGCCTCGGGATCCACCTTCACCATAGGCGCCAACCTTGACCCGGATCAAGAAGAGGCACTGGTGGAATTCCTGCGCGCGAATAAGGAGGTATTCACCTGGGAGCCCAAGCAGCTGGTGGGGGTCCCAAGGGGAGTAATCGAGCACCACTTGAGGGTGTGCCCCAATGAGTGCTCGGTGAAGCAGAAGGCGCGACGACAATCCATAGAGAAGCAGTCCTTCATCATCTAGAAAACCCGCAAGCTACAGGTGGCAAGTGTCATCCGCGAAGTCTGATGCCCGGAGTAGCTGGCAAACCCCGTCGTCGTGCCCAAGAAGGGAAGGAAGGAACGCATGTGCGTGCACTTCACCAACCTCAACAAGGCCTGCCCTCAGGACCCGTTCCCGCTTTCGTGCATTCATCAGATTGTCGACTCCATCACCGAGTGCGACCTGTTATGTTTCCTAGATGCCTTCTCAGGATACCACCACATCAATATGGTGGTGGAGGACGTAGAGAAGACGACATTCCTAACCCCGTGCGGGGTGTACTCCTACACCTGCATGCCCTTCGAGCTGCGTAACGCTGGGGCGACCTTCCAGCGGCTGATGAACATCGCCCTAGGCCAACAACGCGGGAGGAATGCTGAAGCCTATGCTGACGACATTGTGGTAAAATCTCGAGAAGCTAGGACCCTCATTCAGGATCTGGAGGAGAATTTTGCCAGCTTGCGCAAGGTAGATTTGCGGCTCAACCTAGAGAAATGTGTGTTTGGCGTCCCGTCCGACAAGCTACTGGGTTTCCTCGTGTCGCACAGGGGGATCGAGGCGAACCCGGAGAAGGTCAAAGCAATAGAAGACATGGGCCCGCCGCAAACTCTCAAGGAAATGCAAAAACTCGCGGGCTGCGTGACCTCACTAGGGCGCTGCATCTCCAAGCTGGGGGAGCGCGCCCTCCCGTTCTTCAAGATGATGAAGAAGAAGGGCACGTTCGAGTGGACTCCGGAGGCCAACATGGCATTTCAAGATCTCAAGAGATACCTCACCAGCCTATCGGTGATGGTAGCGCCTCGTCCTCTTGAGCCCCGGGTGCTTTCCTGGCCGCCACACCTCATTCTGCTAGCGCAGCGCCGGTGGCCATCCGGGAAGAGCACCAGGTGAGCGAGTCCTGGATTATGGGGTCCTCGGGTGTCCGGGCTATGTGACGTGGGCCGGACAGGTGGGCCGTGAAGATACAAGAATACTTACGACAAAGAATGGGGAAAAATGGGAGTACAGGGATATAACTTACCCAGCTTGGAGGATTGTACATGGAGAATCCATCCCGTGGCTTGATGCGGGTAAACTCCTCTTCCTCTCCCTTGAACAATTCGGACAGAATTTTTGCTAAGGCGGCAGCATTGTCCGGACCCTTACGCCCGCAGCGGGGGGCATCACCCGCCCCGGTAAAACACCACAAGGGGTGCCACGATATTGAAGTGGTTGCACTCCCCGCATTATGAAAATCGACATAACTTCGATTACTGTAAATCCTGATTGAGCCAGTACTTTAATCCGGTTCATCAGATAGAGGACTTCTCCATTGACTTCCACCTGGGGGCTCTGTGGGCGCCAACTTCGGCGTTTCTTCAGAGGAGCATTGTTGAACTCAGGAAGACCCCGCCAAACAGGGTCTGGAAGGGGAACGTCCTCCATATAAAACCATTCTGAAGGCTAGTCTTCGGACGACTTCTTGGGGGTACCGGACAGGTATCCGGTACCGACGATGCGCCATATTTCGGCTCCGCCCACTTGATAAAGTGACCCCCTCTGTGTGCGAGGGACGAGGCAAAATAGCCTTTTCCATAGCTCGAAGTGATCCTCGCAGCCTAGGAACAACTTGTAGAGAGCAACATAGACGGTGATATGTAGAATGGTGCCAGGGGTGAAATTGTGTAATTGGAGGCCATAGAACTCCAGGAGCCCGCGGAGGAACGGATGAATTGGAAATCCGAGTCCCCTTAATAAATAAGGAACAAGGCAGACCTGTTCCCCCATAGAGGGACAAGGAAAGCTCTCCGCTTGCTCCCCGCCATTGTAGGTGGCAAGCCCGGCTTGAACGGGCACCATATATGCCGGAGGGAGAAATTCCTTTTTCAGTGTCAAAACCGGTGGATCTCGGGTAGGGGGTCCTGAACTGTGCGTCTAGGCCGGATGGTAACAGGAGGCAGGGGACACGAAGTTTTACCCAGGTTCGGGCCCTCTCGATGGAGGTAAAACCCTACGTCCTTCTTGATTAATATTGATGATATGGGTATTACAAGAGTTGATCTACCACGAGATCAGAGAGGCTAAACCCTAGAAGCTAGCCTATGATATGATTGTTGATGTGTATGTTGTCCCACGGACTAAAACCCCCCGGTTTATATAGACACCGGAGAGGGTTAGGGTTACATAAAGTCGGTTACAATGGTAGGATATCTGAACATCCGTATCTTCAAGCTTGCCTTCCACGCCAAGGAAAGTCCCTTCCGGACACGGGACAGAGTCTTCAATCTTGTATCTTCATAGTCCAGGAGTCCGGCGGAAGGTATAGTTCGGCTACCCGAACACCCCCTAATCTAGGACTCCCTCAGTAGCCCCCGAACTAGGCTTCAATGATGATGAGTCCGGCGCGCAGATTGTCTTCGGCATTGCAAGGCGGGTTCTCCTCCAAATTCCGTGTACCTGTTTGAATAAAGTCCGGATTCTTGTAGATGTTGCGCTTCTTGGTTTCTATGCCCAATAATGGCAGTTTTCCACATGCCAAACGAATATGAAAAGTCTGAGTGTTTTTACGCTCACACCCCTAGCCGCGTAAATGAGTTGCCCTTTTTAAGGGGACAAGGATTTAGATCCAATCCACATCTTCTCCCCTCCACGAGTGTTCATCAGAGCGCATCCGACAAAGGTCCATTCCACCATGGCCAGTCGCCGCAACTCCTCCGCTCGCCCTTCTAGCCCTAAGCCTGGATATTGGGAGAGATGTTCTACTCCGCATAGCGAGCTAGTGACGCTTCAGACCAAGGGATTTCTCCCCCCGGCCTATATGGTCCCGGTCCGAGCCGGTCTTGCCGTCTATAACGGTGGAGAGCAAGCAGAAAATGCCCCTAATCCATCCAAAGGAGAGCGGGTGTGCCTTGTCCCTTACTTAATAAGGGGGCTCGGATTTCCCATCCACCCGTTTCTCCGGGGGCTGCTGGAGTTCTACGGCCTCCAGCTCCATCATCTCACGCCTGCCTCAGTATTGCATATCGCGGGCTTTGTAGCCCTCTGCGAGCTGTTCTTGGGTATCGAAGCCCATTTCGGACTGTGGAAGGAGCTATTTTGCCTCGTGCCCCGTTCCAAGAAAGGGTCAATGTATCAAGTGGGCGGAGCCGAAGTATGGCGCATCGCCGGGACCGGATATCTATCCGGAACCCCAAAGAATGCGTCCGAAGATTGGCCCTCGGAATGGTTCTATATAGAAGACGTCCCGCTGTCGGATCCTTTCCGGATCGGCCTCCCAGAGTTCGATAGTGCTCCTTTAAAGAAGCGCCTAAGCTGGCGTCCACGGAGCCCTCGAAGGGAAAGTGACAGGGACATCGTTTATCTCATGGGCCGAATAAGATTGTTGGCCCATTCCGGACTAACCATGATCAGAGTTATGGCCGAATGCATCATGCGGGGGGTGCAGCCGCTTCAGTACAGAAGCCACCCCCTGTGAGATTTCAACGGGGAGGACGACGCCACCCGCTACGGCCGTAAAGGGCCAGATTCAGTTGCCGCTCTATTAAAGATCTTGTCCACTTTGTCCAAGGGAGAAGAGGAGGAATTTCTCCGCGTCAACCCACAGGGTGGATTCTCTATGCACAATCCCCGAAGCTGGGTAAGTGGTCGGATTTACTAGCTCATCCGTTTAGTGTTCCCATTGTTAAATACTTAGTCTGATGACTTCAATGCAGGAACAGCGCTGGGCCGTTAAGGACATAAGCAGCCCACCTCCACAACCCGAGGACCCAGGACGGTCTCTTGACCCGGCCTCTCAAGAGGATCCGGACATATCTGTGGAGCTGATTGATGGAGTGTTCCATCAATTGAGCAAGGACAACGCCTTGGTGGCCATTACGGCCGATTACCCAGGGCTAATCCGAACACCCCAGGTACCTGAGACCGAAGTCCCTGTACCCCGGACAGGGGTCCGTCCACGCGTGTTCAATTTCCTGATTGCAACCGAACTTTGCAGGGGAGGTTTCTAAGGCGAATGGCCGAACCTGCAGCGATAAAACAACCAGGGGCCGCAGGGCCCCATGGGCAGAAAAGAGGTGTAGTCCGGACCGAGGCATCAGCGCGAAGGTATGGCGCACCTCTTTATCCCAGTTGTTATACCTTCGAGGCACATTTGACACTCGTGCCCTTTTTCAGGACAAAGAGACCTCGTCGGACTATATCCGGAGAGGCTGCTAATCGCGCCTCCACCAGCCAGGCTCCAAAGCCTGGTCCGGGGGCGGAAGCGAATGCAAGGCGTGTGCCAGACGTTCCTCCGATGGAGGATGCGGACGGGTTATCTGCCACCAACTCTGAGGTGGAAAGTGCCATGAACCACAGGCATCGCCGGACAATTCTTCGCGACGCTTGTTTCTCCCAAGAGGCATTAGATGCCTTCAATTCGGGAGATGCACACCTCCGTGCCGCTCAAAATGGTCTAGCCAGAGCCACGGAGCAATATGTAAAAGACATACGGGTAAGAAAATTTTGGTAAATATATATGTAGCAGTAGCCCCCGAGACTGAAAACAGTTAGAATAACTAGTTTAAGGATCATTTGAAATGCAGGTTCTTACAGAAAAGAATTCCCTACTGTCCTAGGAGCTGGAAGAGTGCAAAGCCCAACTGGAGGCCGCACTAGCCGCGACAGGGGAGCCTAAGGAGACCCCCTCTGGTAATATACATCTCGAAAGATAAGTATGTGGCGAAGCACGACTTTGGTACGAATCTGACAAATAAAATTGCAGATGGCGCCGGATTGAATCCGGAAGGGCAACACCTCCTACGCCAACTAAAGGCTGGTGAGAGGGTGCTATTAAAGGTGATGGGGGAGAAGAACGTTCTCCAAGACGCCAACACCAGGCTGGGCGTCGAGCTAAAAGATGTTCGTGCCCAGCTGTCAGACTCCATGAAGGAGAATCAGCGGCTTTGGCGCGGCATATTTAGTAAGTGCTTGAACGAACCTTTTGAAAGAAAGTTCGGCGGTGCCGTAGATTAACAGAGCAACATCCGTAGGTATGTTAACAGGTCGTCCTGCAGAGGAGATGCCCAGTTCTACGGGTGACCTTCTTCCCGACCTCTTGCAATTGCTCGATCGAGTTCGGCAGGCGATGCGAGGCGTCGCCCAGGCCCTGCGGCCATCCATCTCCAAGCCCGAAGGTCTTGGAGAGCTTGCGGAGAAGCTGAGGGGAGCACGGCGGCGCTTCCAGTTGTGGAAGATATCAGCCTACCGTCAAGGCGCTAGGAAGGCCCGGGCCATGGTGAAGACGCGGTATTCATAGGCCGACCCCAACCATATGGCCGAGGTTGGTCCTGTCGGGCCCGATGGGAAGGAGATCCCTGTGAGCTTAGTATACGGCCAAGTAGAGTTGGCCGCAAAGTATTCCCAGCAGGACTGTAAATTAGACAGCCTGTTAGATGGTATTGAAGAGGAGTACAATCAGTCAAAATGACTATGTAATTTAATTGACATTTATAATGCCTTCTAGCTGGATTATAGATCATTTGTCATGGCCGACCTTTTCGCTTCGGCCTCGGGACCTGACGGTCCGGAGTGTGTCCGAATTCCCATGCGGTTATATAGGAACCGGGGAATGCGTGGAGACCAGGCGTAGGGGTCATTATGGCGTGAATAGACAAGTGCCCGACTAGTTATGTTATATTACATGGTTAGTAAGAAACATTTTCCAGGGAGAATAGTTCCATTAGGGGTTCCTTTCCCTGGGAGGCATGCCCTAAAGTGCATGTCCATGCTGCAAAGAGAAACGCAGGAAAAACATCTGGGGGCACATGGAAAAATAAAGAAGATCGTCTTTTGTTCACCGACCGAATATTCCCTTAAGAACGTTAGCTTTCGGCTTCACCCAGTCTGAGGTACACGTCCGGCTGACCCGGCAGTAACAATCGCAGAGGTGCTCCCTTTACCGCCTAGCCGAACAATCGGGAACGTAGGGGTATGCACAGGAGCCAGGCAACCCAGCTTGGCCAAAACTTAAGTCATATCGATGCATATAGTGGTGAATAAAAGGTACATGCGGAAGTTTGACACATGTGTTGGGCGTGAAGCTCGTAGAAATAAGCTTCTGTCAAAAGAAGCCCCCAGGTTTGCTGAGCGCGGATAGCGCATCACTTTGTGAGCCTCAAAAGGCTATAAGAGGGAAAGAGAGAGAAAAGGAGAGAAATGTAAGACAGAAGGTACATATAAAAAATGGACAGAGTAAGGAGACGAACACGGGATCTGGCGCTAGGCATAGAATCTTCGGAGGCGGGCTGCGTTCCATGGGTTCGGCTCGAGTCGGTTATCCGATGCACTTCGCAGGCGGTACGCACCACCAGTCAGGACTTGGTCGATGATGAAGGGACCTTCCCACTTGGGCTTGAGTTTGTGCTTTTTCTTGTCCGGCAGGCATAGAACTAATTCGCCAACGTTGTAATTTTTGGCCCGTACTTCTCTGCTCTGGTATCTTCGAGCCTGCTGTTGATAAAATGCGGAACGGGCTTTTGCCATGTCGCGCTCCTCCTCTAATGCGTCCAAACTGTCCTGCCGATCGAGCTCGGCTTCTCTTTCTTCGTACATGCGCACTCGAGGTGAGTCATGAATTATGTCGCAAGGCAAAACTGCCTCAGTGCCGTACACCATGAACAATGGTGTATATCCGGTGGTGCGATTCGGTGTGGTCCGCAGCCCCCAGATTATAGAGTCGAGCTCCTCTACCTAGTGTGTGTTAGATTCCTTGAGGGATCGTACTAATCTGGGTTTAATGCCGCTCATGATAAGACCGTTTGCACGTTCGACCTGGCCGTTAGTCTGTGGATGATAGACAGAAGCGTAATCGAGCTTGATGCCCAAGTTTTTGCACCAGAGTTTTACCTCGTCGGCCGTAAAGTTCATGCCATTATCAGTGATGATGCTGTGGGGGACATCGTAACGGTGTACAACCCCGGATATGAAGTCTATCACATGCCCGGATTTAGCCGTCTTAACAGGCTTGGCTTCTATCCATTTGGTGAACTTATCCACCATGACGAGTAGGTATTTGTGCTTGTGGGTTCCGCCTTTAAGGGGTCCAACCATATCAAGCCCCCAGACCGCAAAGGGCCAAGTGATGGGGATAGTTTGGAGGGCGGTGGGTGGCATATGGCTTTGGTTTGCAAAGAGCTGGCAACCGGTGCATCGCTGGACTAAGTCCTGAGCGTCTGCCCGGGCCGTCGGCCAATAAAAACCTGTACGGAAGGCCTTGCTTACCAGAGATCGGGCTGTAGCGTGATGACCGCCGAGTCCGGCATGGATTTCAGCCAGGAGTTTCCACCCCTCCTCTTCGGAGATGCACCTTTGAAGGACTCCGGTAGTGCTTTTCTTATAAAGCTCCCCCTCGTGGACTCTGTAGGCTTTGGATCGCCGCACTATGCAGCATGCCTCATTCTGGTCCTCAGGGAGTACCTGCCTAGTAAGGTAGGCGAGGAATGGTTCCGTCCATGGGGCAATGACGGCCATTATTACGTGGGCTGAAGGTGTTACTTCAATGGCAGAGCCACCGATTGTGTCAGAATGTTCGGAGTCAGGCGGTGCGGTTGGGTCCGGGCTGTTATTGTTCGGCTCCACTTCCCATGCCACAGATGGCTTAAAAAGCCTTTCCAAGAAGATGTTGGGGGGGACTACATCGCATTTTGTGCCGATGCATTCCAGGACATCTGCCGCCTGATTATTTTCCCGGGCTATATGGTGAAATTCAAGCCCCTCGAACCGAGCTGACATTTTTAGGACGGCGTTGCGGTAAGCTGCCATTTTCGGATCCTTGGCATCGAAGTCTCTGTTTATTTGGGATATTGTGAGGTTCGAGTCCCCGCGCACCTCTAGGCGTTGGATGCCCATGGATCCTGCCATCCGGAGACCATGTAGAAGGGCCTCATATTCGGCTGCATTGTAGGAGTCCGTGTACAGAATCTGTAGTACGTATTGAACTGTGTCTCCTGTGGGGGACGTCAGAATGACACCAGCCCCCAGTCCGGCCAACATTTTGGAGCCGTCGAAATGCATGATCCAATTTGAATATGTGCCGTACTCTTTAGGGAGTTTAGCCTCCGTCCATTCTGCGATGAAATCGGCCAAAACTTGTGACTTGATGGCTCATCGTGGCTTATAAGTTATGTCGAACGGGAGGAGCTCGATGGCCCATTTCGCAATCCGGCCCGTTGCGTCATGGTTGTTGATAATGTCGTTAAGTGGTACTTCCGAGGCTACTGTTATTGAACACTCTTGAAAGTAGTGTCGTAGCTTCCGGGATGCCATGAATACTGCGTACACAATCTTTTGATAATGCGGGTACCGTGATTTGCAGGGAGTGAGGATAGTGGACACATAATAGACAAGCCTTTGAAGGGGGAATTTGTGTCCGTCCGCTTCTCGTTTGACGACGAGTACTGTGCTTACAACCTGATGTGTTGCTGCGATGTACAATAGCATTGGTTCGCCGGTGTTTGGCACGGCGAGGACTGGGTTTGTTGCCAGTATGGCTTTTATTTCGTCGAGTCCGGCCGTGGCTGCGTCCGTCCATTTGAAGTGCTCGGTGCGCCAAAGGAGGCGGTAAAGGGGAAGGGCCTTTTCTCCCAGGCGGGAGATAAAGCGGCTTAGAGCCGCCACACATCCGGTTAACTTTTGTATTTGTTTGAGGTTCTTTGGGATATCCAATTGCGACAGAGCTCGGATCTTGGCTGAATTTGCTTCAATTCCTCTATTGGATACAATGAAGCCCAAGAGCTTTCCGGCTGGAACGCCGAAAACGCATTTTTCCGGGTTGAGCTTGATGTCGTATGTTCGGAGATTATCAAATGTGAGCCTCAAGTCGTCTACTAGAGATTGAACATGTCTTGTTTTGACGACCACATCATCTACGTATGCCTCCACTGTTTTACCGATCTGGCTTGCCAGACATGTCTGAATCATGCGCTGATATATTGCGCCGGCGTTTTTGAGCCCGAAGGGCATCATGTTGAAGCAAAATGGCCCGTATGGTGTTATAAATGCCGTTGCGGCTTGGTCTGGTTCTGCCATCTTGATTTAATGGTAGCCAGAATATGCGTCGAGGAAACACAACGAATCGTGTCCTGTGGTAGCATCGATAATTTGATCGATGCGGGGGAGGGGAAAGGGATCCTTTGGGCAAGCCTTGTTAAGGTCTTTAAAATCAACACACAGGCGCCAGGATTTGTCCTTCTTTGGTACCATCACCAGGTTTGCTAGCCAGTCCGAATGTTTTATATCTCTGATGAATCCGGCCTCTAATAGCTTTGCGAGCTCCTCTCCCATAGCTTGTCTCTTAGGTTCGGAAAAACGCCGAAGAGCCTGTTTGACAGGTTTGAATCCTGTTTCGATATTTAAGCTGTGCTCGGCCAGCCTACGTGGGATTTCTGGCATGTCTGAAGGGTGCCAGGCGAAGATGTCCCAGTTCTCTCGTAGGAACTCTCGCAATGCGGCGTCGACATCAGGGTTTAACTATGCCCCGATGGAAGCTGTTTTATTGGGGTCCGTTGGGTGGACTTGGAATTTGACTATTTCATCTGCTGGTTTAAAGGAGGTAGATTTGGATCTTTTGTCGAGTACCACATCATCCCTATTCACGGTAGAGCGCAGCGCAGTCAGCTCCTCAGCCGCTAGGGCTTCGGATAGTGCCTCGAGGGCCAGTGCGGCTGTCTTGTTTTCGGCACGGAGTGCTACGTCCGGATCACTAGCGAGGGTGATGATCCCGTTAGGCCCGGGCATCTCGAGCTTCATGTACCCGTAATGGGGTATTGCTTGGAAGATTGTGAATGCTTCCCGCCCTAGCAAGGCGTGGTATCCGCTGCTGAACGGGGCCACATGGAACGTGACCTCTTCGGACCTGTAATTGTCCGGTGTGCCGAACACCACATCTAGTGTGATTTTTCCCGTACAGCGCGCTTCCCGACTGGGGATTATTCCTCTAAAGGTTGTGCTGCTTCGCATGATGCGGTTCCTGTCTATATCCATTTTTTGAAGAGTTTCCTCATAGGTGAGGTTCAATCCGCTGCCGCCGTCCATGAGTACCTTGGTGAGACGAAACCCGTCCACTATTGGATTGAGGACCAATGCAGCTGGTGCTCGGGCTGTTCGGAATTTAGGTTCATCACTGGCGTTAAAGGTAATGCCCGTGTCACTCCATGGGTTTATTATTGCTACTTGGTAGACTTCAACAAGGCTGCAGAGTGTCCTTTTTCGCATATTATTTGATGCGAAGGTCTGGAAGACTGTTAATACCGTATTGGTGTCTCTGGGGTGGCTTTCTGTGTCCTTCGGGATTAGGAGGTTTTCGCCAATTTTGGCCACCTGCCGGAGTATCCAACATGCTCTAAGGCTGTGAGTTGGTGTGGCGTCCTCTATACTATGAATTTTACAGGGTCCATTAAGCCATCCTTCCAGTACAGTTCCATGCCCTGTACAGGGTTTTTGCCTTTTGGTGTTTGACCCGGGTGTCTGGCGATGATGCACCCTTTTATTTCAGACTGGGTTTGCATTAAGGGCCGGATTGTCCCAAAATTTTGTTTCGGTTTTCCGGGCGCTTTCCATCGCACAGTACTTTCATACTATGGATGCTAAGTCAACAAAGCGTGTAATATCACGACGACTTATGGCGTTGAGTATTCCCTTGTCCGTGCAATTATTGCAGAAGGATGAAATTGCGTCTTCCTCGCGGCAGCCCTTTATCCTGTGCATAGCCAGGAGGAATCTGGCCCAGTAATGATGTACTATTTCTTTGGGCTCTTGCCTGATTTGGGATAGATCGCTAATGTTCGGGTGGGTGGGTGGAATTAAATCCGAAGCCTTACCCCTTCTGAGGCTCAGAGGCCGAGGAATTTCCGAACTCGAAAATTTGGATTTCTGGATGTCGTCCAATGAATCCAGTCCGTCGCCTGATTCTAGGTTCAGGTCTTGAGTGATATCCTCCCCTCTGCGGACATCCGGCTTGGAGGGATCGGGAATCCGGACGTAGCGACTCCTTAGGATAGATGAAGGGTCGCCGCACTATCCCTCTACCACAGCAACGTGATGGGTGGCTTGGGGAGAGTTAATCTCTCTCAGGTCGGTTTTAGGCCCAATCTGGTCGTAAAACGTAGCGACTCCCAGGGCGGCGAAGCGATCCAAGAGCTCGTTTATAGAGGAAAGCTCTATTGGATCTAACTGCTCGACAAGTTCTGAGTTGACATGAAGATTGTTTTTGATGGCTTGAGAGGTCATCATCGGCGTAGAAGCCGAACAAGTGGTCATAAGAAAACCACCTAGCCGGAGGGTTTGGCCGACAGCCAAAGCTCCCTCAGCAACGGTGCCGTCTTTAAAGACGGGGCGAGGCATCCTTCCTGATGGCGATGACACAGAGGAACTCTCAATGAAAGCACCAATGTCGGTGTCAAAACCGGCGGATCTCGGGTAGGGGGTCCCGAACTGTGCGTCTAGGCCGGATGGTAACATGAGGCAGGGGACACGAAGTTTAACCCAGGTTCGGGCCCTCTTGATGGAGGTAAAACCCTACGTCCTGCTTGATTAATATTGATGATATGGGTATTACAAGAGTTGATCTACCACGAGATCAGAGAAGCTAAACCCTAGAAGCTAGCCTATGATATGATTGTTGTTGTGTATGTTGTCCTACGGACTAAAACCCTCCAGTTTATATAGACACCAGAGAGGGTTAGGGTTACATAAAGTCGGTTACAATGGTCGGAGATCTGAACATCCGTATCTTCAAGCTTGCCTTCCACGCCAAGGAAAGTCCCTTCCGGACACGGGACGGAGTCTTCAATCTTGTATCTTCATAGTCCAGGAGTCCGGCGGAAGGTATAGTTTGGCTACCCGAACACCAGCTAATCCAGGACTCCCTCACCCTTAGTATGCAGTTCGACTAATCGACTGTGCGGGACTGAACACCTCTCCCAATCACCGGGCTTAGGGCTACGGGGGCAGGAGGAGGAGCTGCGGAGGTCGCTCATGCTGGAATGGATCTTTCCGAAACGCGCTTTGATGGATTCTCGCCGGGGGAGGATGGTATGGATCGGATCTAAGAATCCCCATCCCTTTAATAGACAATTTATTTATCTGGCTAGGGGGCGAATGTAAAAACGCCCTGGCGCCTCGTATTCATTCGACGCGTGGGAGATAGCCCTTATTGGGCACAAAAGCCAAGAGGTCCAAACATTTATGGGACCGGACACTGCTTTACAAACGTTCGAAAGATGGAGAAGAACCCGCCTTGCAATGCCGAAGACAATACTGCGCGCCGGACTCATCGTCATTGAAGCCTAGTTCGGGGGCTACTGAGGGAGTCCTGGATTAGGGGGTATCCGGACAGTCGGATTATATCCTTTGGCCGGACTGTTGGACTATGAAGATACCAGATTGAAGACTATGTCTCGTGTCCGGATGGAACTCTACTTTGGCGTGGAAGGCAAACTAGGCAGTACGGATATGGATATCTCCTCCTTTGTAACCGACCTTGTGTAACCCTAGCCCCCTCCGGTGTCTATATAAACCGGAGGGTTTTAGTCCGTAGGACAACATACAATCATACCATAGGCTAGCTTCTAGGGTTTAGCCTCTCCGATCTCGTGGTAGATCAACTCTTGTAATACTCATATCATCAAGAATAAATCAAGCAAGACGTAGGGTTTTAACTCCATCAAGAGGGCCCGGACCTGGGTAAAACATCGTGTCCCCTGCCTCCTGTTACCATCCGCCTTAGACGCACAGTTCGGGACCCCCTACCCGAGATCCACCGGTTTTGACACCGACACCCATGAAGGCCTCATTCAATCCGCTTTTCACGGACAGGACCTTTTCAATCACCGTACCCATCAAGGTACGGTGTTCCACTAAGACGGACGCCCGTCACAGCATGTTCGTTAATATATCCGGTGCCTCTGGATCTCCAAAAACTGCTGTAGGAGTACGGCCTCCCTTCTAAGGGATCCGTTTATTCGTCTCCGGCTTTAGACCAGACAGTTCGGGACCTTCATTGTTGGCCCCCGGACCCTGGGCCACTAAAGTATCACCTTCGGGTAGTGTCTTTGTCATCCCTTGCACCACTTGATCAGGGGAGACCCTCTGCGACGGCACCTCGAAGTCGTCCCCCCTATTGGGCGAGGAGATTGGTGGAGGCATCTCGCTTTCCATCATCTCTGGGAGGAGATCACCCGAGGAAGAGGATTGTTGAGGAAGACTGCGTGACGAACTACAAAAAAACATATATTCTAGATGTTACAAGAAAGGAACGGGACATGTTTAAAACACCCTTGTCCACTTAAGGTTCAACCTGAGGCTTATCCTCGTCACGGGACTGCGCGATGACGTCGTCCTCCAAGCTCGAGCCACCTGACAGAGGCATCTTGCCTCCTTTAGGAGCCTTTTCCTCCCAACCTTCGGAGGCGGCCCTTTTCTTTCCATGGGGGGAAGCGACGTTGACTTCCTGTTCACTTTTGTCCTCGGACGATGGAATCTTGATCCCCCCGGACACAATGTCTGATATACCTCCGGGATAGAGGCCATCTTTGGTCCTCCCACTCTCCGCCTTGCCCTCCTTCACAGGCATCTGGTATGGTGCCGGGGCCAGCATCCTTGTTAATATAGGATCCGTTGAGGCTTCGGGAAGAGGGGCCAAACACCTAATTAGTTCCACTTTCTTTATCGAGCCCTGGAAGAAGATAGTTTGCTCGGTAACTATCATGGAATTGTCACGGCAGATTTCCTAGAGAAAGGACTTAGTCGTAGGGCCATCGCAACTAGGAAGCTTAAAGGGGTTAATCAGGACAAAGGACAGGAGAGGTTTTATACTAGTTCGGCCCCTTACGATGAAGGTAAAAGCCTGTGTCTAGTTGTGTTGGTATTCCTGGGGGTTTCGATCTCTTGTTTCTTGCCCTAAGCCGCCACCGGGTCATCCCCTTATATACACGGGTTGACGCCTGGTGGCCTACAGAGTCCCGGCCGGCTCATAATCATGTCCGGCTCGGTGACTTCCTTTACATACCTTTCCTTACAAGTCTTTCATTACATACGGCGGTTTATAATATTGGGCCTTAAGCCGCCTCCAGGCCTTTGGGCCTTCTATAAGATTTAATAAACTATCATCTTGAATGTCTATTGGGCTTCTTGTGTAACCCGCCATTGGGCTGACCCGGCCCCTCCTGGGCGGGTCATAACTGATAGCTATAACCCCCAACATTAGGCCCCAGGTTGACTTTGAACTTCGTTCTTTGTCAATCTTCAATACTTAGACAAAAATCCATCTTCTTATCCTCGTAGAAGTTTTTGTAACCCGCCATGATGTCATCTTTCGAAAATGCAAAAACTTTTATGACGTCATCTCCCAACGGATCTTCATCTTTAATGTCTCTGGAGAATCGAGGCGTCTGTGTAGTTGGATAACCATTATTCGGCTATCCCTTGATTTTCGCGCCCGTCTGTTCACATTTTCCTTATAAATAGGCATGCCTCGGCTTTCTTGTTTCTTCTCTCTTGATCTGTCTTCTTCCTCTCGCAAACCCCCTGCTGCTCGAGCTTCGCCACCGCCGCGCTTCACCTCCGTCTCCGTCGACTTTGGCCGCTGCATCAACACGAACCGATCCAGAGAACGGCGGCGACCACTGCAGAAGATCCGCGGTTGTAAGTGTCCTCCTTTTCACTTCTGAGATCCACATTTAGGGTTTTCAGATTTCTTCGTGTTCTTCCTAGTTCATCATAGTTCTTCATAGTTCTTCCACCGCAAGCTTCTTCTTGATCCAAAAAGACATATATGCTTGTGCGGTAGCATTTTTGTGCCTACTTTTGACGTCCGCAGATCCCTTTCTCTGGCCCAAAGATCTCATTAGAACTTATAGACTCCTCTGCGCTGAACCTTTTAGGTCTAAAATTTTCTCCATTTTGAATAGCCATTTGATCTGGAATAATACCAAGCAATTAGGAAACTTGTTTGTCTCAACACTTAGCTGAATTTACCTTCTTCAAATATCTGTAGTCATGGCGGCTTACTGTGCCGACTTACTTTTCCCTATATGACATTAGCCCTTAACTAAGCCGCCATTACCTCCCTGTATTATCATCATTTAACTGTTAATTTCACCGTTGAATTGAACCGCCATGTTGCCTTTCTTTGCAGTTCTTCTTTGCACATCATGCCATCCAAAGCACCAACCATCTGTAACTGGGTTCCCTCAACCATAACTGAGGAACGTTTGAAGGAGCTTTTCACCATAGGATTTTTTCCACAAAAAGACGTCATGTCTTACCGTGCCCCTGACTCAGAAGAAGAATGGCCCAATCCAAGGGCTGGTGAAGTGATTGTTTTTACTGACCATATGAACCGTGGCTTCTCACCGCCCGGCTCAAAGTTCTCCAGAGAGGTCCTCCACTTCTTCAAACTCCACCCTCAAGATATTGGGCCCAATTCCATATCTAACATCTGTAACTTCCAAGTGCTCTGTGAGGTGTATCTTCAACAAGAGCCGACCGTGGAGCTGTTTAGAGAATACTTTTATCTGAACCGGCAGAACGTGTGCACCAACGGCCTTAGCTTAGAGCTTGGAGGCATCTCAATTCAACGCCGGCAGGGCGCTGTCTTCCTCCTCATAGTCTTGCCGAGTCATCCAAAAGACTGGAATCAGACTTGGTTTTACTGCCAAGACATTTCACCGGCAAATGAGAGGCCACTGCCGGGTTATCGCCCCGAACGTCTTGACTCCAAGTTCGCGCTCCCTGACAAGCTCACTACCGCTGAGTGCAGAAAGCTGATACCATCCATCAAAAGGATTAATGCTCTGTTAGGGAACGGGTTAACTGGAGTTGATCTAACCCACTGCTGGATCTCATGGCGGGTCATCCCTCTAAGCCATCGGTCAAAGCTGATGTATGAGTATGGTCGAGGCCCGGATGACTCTCTTCGTCACAGCCCCGCTCAATTAACAGAAGAAGATATTGTTTCAATGTCAACCCTTCTGGTGAACGGGAAATACAAAGATTACAGTATTGTCGGGTTAAACCCCTTCTGCAAGCTTAACCCGGTGCCAGAAGTAAGGGTATTCTGATCTCTTCTCCTTTGTATTTTTCCCAGCCATATTGTTTAATACTTGCCTGACCTTTTCATTATGTTTTTACCTGTCTGCAGGCCAACTCTGACTTCTGGAAAGTTAAATATGACCACGAGGCTGCCAAGAAAGCGAGAGCCACAGCCATAAACGCCAAGAAAACAACCCGGAGGTCAAAAATGAAGAAGAAGAAGAGCACTGCCGAAGACTGGATGAAGCTTGACGATTCTTCTGAGTTGGAGGTAGCGCTTGACTCCCTTGGCCAATTTTTTAACAATCTTATTAACACTGATCATTACTAGGATGACAGTGGGGCCAGTCAGGCCGTGGAAGAAGAGGTAACTATCATTTCCTCCGACTCAGAGCCCTTGCCAAGACAAAAAATTTGACGAGTGATCCGTAAAGTAAGGTTTTCTAACCCTTTAGCTCACTTGGATCCCAACTTTATTTTGAAAACCCAGCAACATGAGAGCCACCGTCAAGCCTGGACTGAAGACGAACCGGCTGTTGTTCTTCAACAAACTCCTCAGAAGCGCCGGAATGACGTTTACTTCTTTTGTCCTTAACTCTGTTTAATGAATCCTTTCGCTTGCATTATTTTAACTTTATTTTATCTTTTCAGGAGGTGTCTCGCTCTTTCGGCGACTCATCGCAGACTCAATTTCCGGCCTTCAAGACTGCCCCTGGGTAATGAAAAATCCTCCTTTTTCAGTTTGTTCAAATTGTATCTTTGTACTGACAGTCCTACAACATCTCTCTTAGTGGCCAAGCTAAGTCCAAGAAGGGAAAGGCAGCTAAACCGGCGGAAGACCCGCCAATCCTTGCATCTGACCCTGCCAGACCACCTTCTCCTCCATTAACTGACGCTCCAGAAGACCCGCCTATCGATGCAGAATCAAATCCTCCTGAGCCGTCATTTGATGAGACCACTGTGAACCCTTCCGCAACTGGACCATCAAGCTCATCCAACCCGCCATCACCGTCTGCACAAGACGTTCAGATCACCGGGAGCCGTTTTATTGAACCGGGGAATCCAACCGTGCTAGCTCGCCACACGGCGAAACAAGAGGCATTGGAGAGGCAGAAAGCGTGCTTTGACATTGCCAATTATGATCATCTAAATGCCAATGATATTTTATCCGGCTATCTCAGCCATGTGCACTCCAGTCGCGATTCTGAGATTGAAATGGTCAAACAGTTGCAGTTGAAATACGAGGTATGTTCTTCCGGCTTATCTATATTCCTAAAGCCCCCAAGTCTTCAAATTATGAGAGAACCGGAATGATTTGTAGACTTTATAATATAGGCCAAGACCGTTACCTTTGCAACTTTTCTTGAATTCAACAAAATAGAACAAAGCTTCACCTGTAGTCCCCAAGGGCCAGCTCGTTCTGATCATAAATGAGCCGGTACTTTTAAATTGATTTGTACCGTATTCAAAGAACTTAATACTCCGGCTTAACCTTGAGAAGCTTGCTGAATTGCATACATTAGCCCCCAAGTGCCAAGTGATGTTACTTTGTAAAGTACTTGGGACTTAAAATATGTCTTTAGAGTCATAAAAATTTGTTTTGGCATACATTAGCCCCCAAGTGTCAAGTGTTTTTTTTGTAAAGTACTTGAGACTTGAATCTTGATTGTTGAACTTTTAAGCGAAAACTTGACTCATCTGAGTATGTTTTTTGCAGAATGCCTTGTCTGAACTGAACTCGCAATTGACTGACGTGAAGACTCGGCTAGTGAGTCAGGAGGCAAAAATCAAATCTGCTAATCCAAACTGCAAATAAGTCTCTCTGAGATGGAAAATTTAAAGACCAGCTTCATCGCCAAGAAGAAAACCTAGGCAGATGAAAAAATGCTTCTGACGCAACGCGCCGAGAAGGTCGAAGCAGCCCTTGAAGAGGTTTCAACAGAGCTGAACAATTTAAAGGGCTGGGTGTCTCAAATGGTGGCCGCCATCTTTGGTAAACCGTCTGTCTTTAATCTTGTGTACTTTTTGCTGATCCGGAATATAAGCCGCAAGCTGACCTTTTATATAAAATATGTGCAGGCCCACGAAGCAAGAACCTGAGCCAGGATCCTTTGATTAAACTGAAGGCAGTGTATACTTTAGTAGAACAACTGTATATTGGCGCACAACGGGCACTTGCCGCCATCTCTCCTGCCAATCAAGGACCCAACCGGCTCAGCGATGTCTTGAAGAAACTATCAATCCTGCCAGCCAGATTTCAAGAAGCGAAATGCTCCTGTGCGCGAGCCGGAGCTTTGACTGCCCTGAGCCGCTCCAAGGCTTGGGTGCCAGATCTAGACCCGGCGGACGTGGCCAGAGGCTACCCCATCGTGAAGGAAGACGGATCTCCCTTTGAGCAGGATGACTTCATGGCTTGCATGCGCAGAGTCCAACCTCAGGCAACTACCCTCTGAGATGACACCAACATCGACAAATACCAGCCGGGTTTTGATGTTGAAAATAAGAAGATGGCGACTCCCTCGTACAAGGTGACAGATTTGATCCCGCTTGTAAGAGAAAATACATTTGCCCGGGAAGTTGACCCGGCCGGCCTGATCGACGAAGAAGCCAAATTTGTTGCCGTGAATGGTTTTGACGGGTCAAAACCCAACTTCCAGCCAACAGAGGGCGGTGAACCGGCGAGGGAGGAGTAATAACCATCTTCATTGGCTTATAAAAAGCCTTGTAATAGTTTAGTTGTGAAAACATTGAATGCCTTGCCTATGCCATCGTGCATAAAACACTGTGTGTGACTCCGTATTTCCTGATGGCAACATATGCATCATATTTGATGATTGTTTCTACAACACTTTAACTTTGTTCCTGTAGATACAAGAGAAAAGACTGGCTTGGCGGCTTAGAACCGAACGGGTTAAAACACCCGGCTTATAGCCAATATGTTTACCATAATAGAAAACAGAAACCGATATAAATAAAGGACAAGGGCTGAAACTAACCCTTTGGTTAATGCAGCAGGCAATTGCGTATAAATAATAGCCATACTTGTACCTTTGATCCTTACACCGCCGGCTTGAATAAACCGGGTAATGCCTCTGAATACTTAATGATCATCATACCTTGGTGGCCTTGTTGTCAAAGAAACAAGCCAGCGAAGAAGATCATGCTAATTATTTAAAGGTTGGTAGCTTCTGATTCGAATACGATCAGTAAACCCGACCAGAGGGGTTAAGTTAAGGTTCGAATACGGCCATATAGCCCCCGGTGGCTTTGGCATAGCACTGATCAAGAGGGTACCGACAGCTATGTTCTCTTTGGTTTGAATATGACCTATGTTTGAACAGGAAGCCCCCAAATGACCTTGAGAGGTTTTTAATGACCCTGATTCGAATACGATCCAAGTCGGACCCAAAAGGGGTTAAGCTATGATTCAGATATGATCAAGAAGCCCCCAAGTGAGTTTGGCCTTGAGCCGATCAAGAGGGTTACGAGAACTATGTTCTCTTTGGTTCGAATACGACCTATGTTTGAACAGGAAGCCCCCAAGTGACCATGATATTGCAGCTAGATTCGAATACGATCATAAGCTGGACCAAAAAAGGTTAGACTTGATTCAAATATGATCAGCTCCTTAATAGTCATTTGAAAATAAGAAATAACAAAGATGCATAATCTTTGAAAAGAAAAGAGACCGATGGTCTTACTTTATTGCTTATCATGGTATATACAATGTTAAAGTATGTACATGAAGAGAGCCGGTGGCTCAGGTGTAGTATGGCCGAAGTTGAGCAATGTTCCACGGCCGGCGGGTCTCCTCCTCCGACTTACGTGGGTCTTTCTGCTCTCGAACGTCAATGAGGTAATACGACCCATTGTTTAAATTCTTGCTGAGCACAAAGGGTCCTTCCCAAGGTGGGGATAATTTGTGTGCATCTGACAGATCCTGGATGAGCCAGAGCACCAGGTCACCTTCCTGAAAAGTCATGGACTTAACCCAGCGGCTGCGATAACGGCGCAAGTCCTATTGATAAATTGCTGATCGAGTCGCTGCTAAGTATCTTTCTTCATCTAACAAGTCGAGTGCATCATGTCTGGCTTGTTCATTATTAGCTTCAACATAAGCTGCCACACGGGGCGAGTCATGACGGATGCCACTAGGAAACACTGCTTCTGCTCCATACACCATGAAGAAAGGTGTGTAACATGTAGACCTGTTAGGTGTGGTATTGATACTCCACAACACCGAGGGTAATTCCTCTACCCAACAACACGGCGTTCGCTGTAAGGGAACCGTAAGCCGGGGTTTGAGACCTTTTAAAATTTCCTGATTTTCTCTCTCAGCTTGACCATTGGATTGAGGATGATCTATAGAAGAAACATCAAGCCGGATATGCTCATGTTGAAAAAACTCCTCCATACCCCCTTGGGATAGATTAGTGCCATTGTCAGTGATAATGCTGTGTGGAAAACCAAAGCGGAAAATCACTTTTTTCATGAACTGAACCGTCGTGGCCGCATCACACTTACTCACTGGTTCTGCCTCAACCCACTTTGTGAATTTATCAACTGCCACTAAAAGATGTGTCTTTTTATCCTTAGACCTTTTGAAAGGCCCCACCATGTCAAGCCCCCAGACCGCAAACGGCCAAGTGATTGGAATCACCCGGAGCTCTTGAGCCGGAACATGTGCTTGTCGTGCAAATTTTTGACATCCATCACATCTGCTGACCAGATCCTCAGCATCAGCATGAGCCGTCAACCAGTAAAAACCATGACGAAAAGCTTTGGCCACCAGAGATTTTGACCCAGCGTGATGACCACAGTCGCCTTCATGGATCTCACGAAGTATTTCTTGGCCTTCTTCAGGGGAAACACACCGTTGAAACGCTCCATAGACGTTGTGATGGTATAGTTCTCCATCAGAAATCGTCATTGACTTAGACCGCCGGGTTATCTGTCGAGCCAGGGTCTCATCCGCTGGCAACTCTCCCCGCGTCATGTAAGGCAAGAACAGCACTATCCAATCTGGGATGATATGAAGAGCCGCCACCAACTGCCCTCCGGGTCAGGAACAACCAAATCTTCTTCTATGGGCAACTTGACAGACGGGTTATGCAAAACATCCAAAAAGATGTTAGGTGGTACCGGCTTACGCTGAGACCCCAACCGGCTTAAAGCATCAGCCGCTTCATTCTTCCTACGGTCAATGTGCTCCACCTGATAACCTTTAAAATGCCCTGCAACAGCATCAACCTCCCGGCGATAAGCCGCCATGAGAGGATCCTTGGAATCCCACTTGCCTGATACCTGTTGAGCCACTAAATCTGAGTCGCCAAGACATCTGACCCGGCTCAAACTCATCTCTTTTGCCACTCGAAGACCATGGAGCAAGGCTTCATACTCTGTTGTGTTGTTAGTGCAAGGAAACATCAGCCGTAACACATAACAAAAATTTTCACCTCGGGGAGAGGTTAAAACAACTCCAGCCCCCGAGCCTTCCAACTGTCTGGACCCATCAAAATGAACAGTCCAATACGTGTTGTCTGGTTTCTCTTCTGGCATCTGCATCTCTATCCAGTCATTAATGAAGTCGACTAGTGCTTGAGATTTGATCGCAGTACGTGGTACATACTTCAACCCATGAGACCCAAGCTCAATGGCCCACTTGGTGACTCGTCCAGTGGCTTCTCTGTTTTGAATGATGTCTCCCAAAGGAGCAGAGCTAACCACAGTGATTGGATGACCCTGAAAATAATGTTTAAGCTTCCGGCTTGCCATGAACGAGCTTCTGCCAATGTGGATATCATTGCTTGGATTCAATTAACACCTCACTGACGTAGTAAACCAGCCGTTGAACCAGATGTTCCTTGCCAGCCTCCTTGCGCTCCACCACAATAGCCACACTAACAGCGCGTGAATTGGCGGCCACGTATAACAACAGCGGCTCTTTCTCAACTGGAGCAGCCAGGACCAGTAGCTCAACAAGTTGTGTCTTCAGATCTTCAAAAGTAGAGTTTGCAGCATCGCTCCAAACAAAATCATATGTTTTCTTCATCATCTAATACAAAGGCATTGCCTTCTCCCCTAACCGGCTTATGAACCGGCTCAAAGAAGCAACACGACCTGCTAGTCGTTGAACATCATTGATGCATGTTGGTTTGGCCAGGGATATAATTGCCTTGATTTTCTCCGGGTTAGCTTCAATACCTCGGTTGGACACCAAAAAACCGAGGAGCTTGCCGACTGGGACTCCAAAAACACACTTGGGCACCGGGTTAAGCATCATTTTGTAGACCCGGAGATTATCGAAGGTCTCTTTCAGGTCTGCGACCAATGTTTCCTCTTTCCTGGATTTTACCACTATATCATCCACATAAGCATGAACATTACCCCCAATCTGATCATGAAGAAAGTTCTGTACACACCGTTGGTAAGTCGCATGGGCACTCTTAAGCCCAAAAGGCATAGACACATAGCAGAAAGCTCCAAAAGGAGTGATAAAAGCCGTCTTCTCCTGATCTTTGACAGCCATCTTAATCTGATGATAACCTGAGTAAGCATCCAAGAAACTCAAACGTGTGCAACCCGCCGTAGCATCGATGATCTGATCAATACGGGGGATGGCAAAAGGATCAGCCGGATAAGCCTTGTTCAGATCGGTGTAATCCACACACATACGCCAGGTGCCATTCTTTTTTAGTACAAGCACCGGGTTGGCTAACCACTCTGAGTGAAAGACTTCTACGATGAACCCGGCCGCCAAGAGCCGGGCCACCTCTTCTCCAATGGCCTTGTGCCTTTCTTCATTGAACCGCCGGAGAAACTGTCTGACAGGTTTAAACTTTGGATCAATATTGAGAGTGTGCTCAGTGAGTTCCCTCGGGACACCCAGCATGTCTGAAGGTTTCCATGCAAAGATGTCCCAGTTCTCACGGATGAACTCGATGAGCGCACTTTCCTATTTTGGATCCAAGTTTGCATAGATGATGAACTGCTTGGATGAGTCGCTAGGCACAAAGTCAACCATCTTGGTGTCATCAGCTAATTTGAATTTCAACACCGGCTCATGCTCTGTTGTTGGTTTCTTTAATGACGTCATGTCTGCCGGGTCAACATGATCCTTGTAAAACTTTAACTCCTCTGTTGCACAAACAGATTCAGCATAGGCAGCATCACCTTCTTCACACTCCAAAGCTATTTTCCGGCTCCCATGTACTGTGATGGTGCCCTTATAGCCCGACATCTTGAGCTGCAAATATACATAACGCGGCCAAGCCATGAACTTGGCATAAGCCGGCCATCCAAACAGAGCATGATATGGACTTTTGATCTTTACCACCTCAAAGGTTAATTTTTCTGCTCTGGAATCATACTCATCCCCAAAGGCTACTTCCAGTTCAATCTTACCCACTGGGTACGCCGACTTGCCAGGAACCACACCGTGAAAAACAGTGTTGGATTGTTTAAGACTCTTATCAGTCAATCCCATCCGGTGGAATGTCTCATAGTAGAGGATGTTGATGTTGTTGCCTCCATACATGAGTACCTTAGTGAATTTGTATCCACCAACCTGAGGCACCACTACCAAAGCCAAGTGACCCGGATTATCGACCCGGGGTGGGTGATCCTCTCTGCTCCACACAATAGGCTGCTCTGACCAACATAAGTAACGTGGAATCGCCGGCTCAACGGCATTGACGGCCCTCTTGTGAAGCTTCTGGTCCCTCTTACATAAACTAGTGGTGAATACATGGTATTGCCCACTATTTAGTTGTTTTGGGTTGCTCTGATATCCATACTATTGCTGTTGATGACCTTGGCCGGGTTGTGGATTATATCCTCCTTGGTTACCAGGATGGCCCTGACCGTGAAATCCTCCTCCACCTGAACCGGCACCCGGGCCTTGGAAACTGCCTCCACCTGAACCGCCACCTGGGCCGTGACCTCCATCAAACGTGTTTGAATTTTTAAACGCCTTCATGATCGTACAATCTTTCCACAGGTGGGTAGCTAGCTTCTCCCTGGTGCCGTGCCTTGGATAAGGTTCATTCAATAGTTGCTCAAGGGTGGGACCTGACCCGCCCGACCGAGGGGGTTGTCTGCCCTTGCGCCGTTGATTTCCGCCCTGTGCATTGGTGTTAGCAACAAACTCATCAGCCTTGCGTTTATTGCCTCCTTGATTTGCCGGGTTATGCTGGTGACCCTTGCCGTTGCCGTTCTTCTTTCCCTTCGCTGTCTTTTCTTCGTCAGACACCGGGTCTTTGGTACTATCAAAATCAGCATACTTGACAAGAGCCTCCATCAACTGGCCCATGTCATTACAGTCACGCTTGAGCCACCCCAACTTCTGCTTCAGAGGTTCAAAACGGCAATTTTTCTCCAATCATCAAAACTGCTGAGCCGGCATCCATCTTATCAGACGAGTGTATTATCTCCTTGACCCGACGCACCCAATGGGTTGTAGACTCACCGCCCTCTTGCTTACAATTAGTTAGGTCCACAATCGACATAGGTTGCTTACACGTGTCCTTGAAGTTCTGGATGAATCAGGCTTTTAACTCCGCCCATGAGCCGATAGAATTAGGCGGCAACCCCTTCAACCAAGTACGAGCTGTTCCATCCAACATCATAGTGAAATACTTGGGTATTGTTGCGTCGCTGACCTCCAACAACTCCATAGCCATCTCATAACTCTCAATCCAAGCCCCGGGCTGTAAGTTAGCCGTGTAATTAGGCACCTTACGAGGCCCCTTAAAGTCCTTCGGCAGATGCTCATTACGTATGGCCGGCACCAAGCAAGGGACGCCTCCGGTTCTTGTGGCCACTCCTACCTCGACCGAGGCTGCTGGATAAGCCGGAAAAGTTTGATGAGCTGCCTGATCTGCTGCCATTTGAACTGCTCGTTCCGCCTCTTGTCGAATCCTCTCCTGATCCGCCAAGTTAAGGGCTCCATCCCGCACCGGCTCATGCCTGTGTGGCCAGTTGTGGCGTTGAGCATTTCTTGACATGTCTACGGATTCCATATGCCTACTGTAGCTCGGGCACCGGCTTGGGCGAGGAGTTGAATGGATCCTGTCTCGACTGTAGGAGTACGCATCCTGCTGTGCCAGAGCTGTTTGAAGAAGTTCTCTTACCCTCCGCGATTCAACCGCCGCCGGTGAGTCGCCTTCCATCGGGAGAGCCGCCAAACGAGCTGACGCTGCGATGAGGTTTTCCAAGGGGTTGGAGAAGTGACCCGACGGTGTTGGTACGTAATGAGGTGGAGCGGTAATTATACGAGGTGGTTCCATGGCACGCGGCTGAACCGGTGCACCGGGTGTCGTGATCCGGTTTGCCTCCGGCGGGTTGCTTCCCCCAGCTCCGGGTGTATGGAATAGGTTCCTAGGATCAAGCGTCAGAGGTAAACGTGACTGAGTTTTCTGATGCCTCCTCCTCATGACCTCGTTTAACGCGTTAAGATCCACCGAGAGCCGGAAGGTCTCCGCTTGAAGTTGTTGAGCACGAACGTCCAAAGCCGCCCACTCTGCTGCCATCCTGACTTCCTCTGCGGCCAGATTTTCCTTAGCTTGCACCATCTCTTCACGCACACATGCCACCTCTGCCTCGTGCTGGGCTTTATCCGCCGGCTCTACCACGGCGCTCAACAGAGTCGTCAATTTATCCATGAGGTCCATTAGAATCTGAGTCGGGGGGGGGGGTCTCCTAACCCGGCTGCAGCCGACCCGGTAGCTGTTGCTGCCGCTGCTGTAGAGTTCTGCCCGGGCTGCGTCCCTGCCATGAAGACTCCAGCCCAATCCGGCGGCTCAAGAGGGTCCGAAATACTGCTGCCATCGGAACAGCCCCCGAGCATGTCGTCCTGCAGCTGGTACAAAGAGTCCGTCTCGTGCGTTGATGAAGCAGTGTCAGAACAGACGGCCGTCTCGCCGCCCTCCGTCAATCCTTCAGAGTATCCACCACCGTGGACGCAGCCTATGAAGGCGTGCTTCACGATAGATTGAACACGGGTGGTCCTTGCGCGCTGAGCCGTTTCGATGAGGTTGGTGTGGACGTCTGGCTCAGGGCCTGACTCGCCGATCCGGCCGATGAAGACGTGAATTCCGCCGAAGGGGATCCAGTACCCGTACTCAATTGAGCCAGCCTCGGGGCCCCAGCCTTTGTCGTCGATGTAGAGCTTGCCGCGACGACTCTTGGTCATCCGGCCCACAGCGTATCCCTTCAGCCCTTCAAAGTTGGCCTTCAAGAACTCAAATCCACCGTGCGCTGGCCCCACGGTGGGCGCCAACTTTCGTGGAATTGTCACGGCAGATGTCCTAGAGAAAGGACTTAGTCGTAGGGCCATCGAAACTAGGAAGCTTAAAGGGGTTAATCGGGACAAAGGACACGAGAGGTTTTATACTAGTTCGGCCCCTTACGATGAAGGTAAAATCCTACGTCTACTTGTGTTGGTATTGCTCGGGGTTTCGATCACCAAGAGGCTTAACTCACTGGCTTGGTTATCGATCTCTTGTTTCTTGCCCTAAGCCGCCACCGGGTCATCCCCTTATGTACACGGGTTGATGCCTGGTGGCCTATAGAGTCCCGGCCGGCTCATAATCGTGTCCGGCTCGGTGACTTCCTTTACATACCTTTCCTTACAAATCTTTCCTTACATACGGCGGTTTATAATACCGGGCCTTAAGCCGCCTCCAAGCCTTTGGGCCTTCTATAAGATTTACTAAACTTGAAGGAAATATGCCCTAGAGGCAATAATAAAGTTATTATTTATTTCCTTATAATCATGATAAATGTTTGTTATTCATGCTAGAATTGTATTAACCGGAAACATAATACATGTGTGAATACATAGACAAACAAAGTGTCACTAGTATGCCTCTACTTGACTAGCTTGTTAATCAAAGATGGTTATGTTTCCTAACCATGAACAATGAGTTGTTATTTGATTAATGGGATCACATCATTAAGAGAATGATCTGATTGACATGACCCATTCCATTAGCTTAGCACCCGATCGTTTAGTATGTTGCTATTGCTTTCTTCATGACTTATACATGTTCCTATAACTATGAGATTATGCAACTCCCGTTTACCGGAGGAACACTTTGGGTACTACCAAACGTCACAACGTAACTGGGTGATTATAAAGGAGTACTACAGGTGTCTCCAAAGGTACATGTTGGGTTGGCGTATTTCGAGATTAGGATTTGTCACTCCGATTGTCGGAGAGGTATCTCTGGGCCCTCTCGGTAATGCACATCACATAAGCCTTGCAAGCATTGCAACTAATGAGTTAGTTGCGAGATGATGTATTACAGAACGAGTAAAGAGACTTGCCGGTAACGAGATTGAACTAGGTATTGGATACCGACGATCGAATCTCGGGCAAGTAACATACCGATGACAAAGGGAACAACGTATGTTGTTATGCGGTCTGACCGATAAAGATCTCCGTAGAATATGTAGGAGCCAATATGGGCATCCAGGTCCCGCTATTGGTTATTTACTGAAGACGTGTCTCGGTCATGTCTACATGTCTACATTGTTCTCGAACCCGTAGGGTCCGCACGCTTAAGGTTACGATGACAGTTATATTATGAGTTTATGCATTTTGATGTACCGAAGGTTGTTCGGAGTCCCGGATGTGATCACGCACATGACGAGGAGTCTCGAAATGATCGAGACGTAAAGATTGATATATTGGAAGCCTATGTTTGGATGTCGGAAGTGTTCCGGGTGAAATCGGGATTTTACCGGAGTACCGGGAAGGTTACCGGAACCCCCCGGGAGCTAAATGGGCCATGATGGGCCTTAGTGGAAAAGAGAAGAGGCAGCCCTACATGGGCTGCGCGCCTCCTCCTTCCCCTAGTCCTATTAGGACTAGGAGAGGTGGCCGGCCCCCTCTCTCTCTTTTCCCCCTCCGCGAATCCTATTCCAATTAGGATTGGGATGGGGAATCCTACTCCCAGAGGGAGTAGGACTCTCCTGGCGCGCCACACCTTGGCCGGCCAGCCTCCCCCCTCTAGTCCTTTATATACTGAGGCAGAGGCACCCTAGAACACACAAGTTGATCCACGTTATCTATTCCTTAGCCGTGTGCGGTGCCCCCTGCCACCATAGTCCTCGATAATACTGTAGCGGAGTTTAGGCGAAGCCCTGCTGCTGTAGTGCATCAAGATCGTCACCACACCGTCGTGCTGACGGAACTCTTCCCCGACACTTTGCTGGATCGGAGTCCGGGGATCGTCATCGAGCTGAACGTGTGCTCGAACTCGGAGGTGCGTAGTTTCGGTGCTTGATCGGTTCGGATCGTGAAGACGTACGACTACTTCCTCTACGTTGTTCAACGCTTCCGCAGTCGGTCTGCGTTGGGTGACGTAGACAACACTCTCCCATCTCGTTGCTATGCATCACATGATCTTGCGTGTGCGTAGGAAATTTTTTGAAATTACTAAGAACCCCAACAGTGGCATCCGAGCCAGGTTATTTATGTTGATGTTATATGCACGAGTAGAACACAAGTGAGTTGTGGGCGATATAAAGTCATACTGCCTACCAGCATGTCATACTTGGTTCGGCGGCATTGTTGGACGAGACGACCCGGACCAACATTACGCGTACGCTTACGCGAGACCGGTTCCCCCGACGTGCTTTGCACATAGGTGGCTTGCGGGCGACTGTCTCTCCAACTTTAGTTGAACCAAGTATGGCTACGCCCGGTCCTTGCGAAGGTTAAAACGGAGTCTATTTGACAAACTATCGTTGTGGTT
This sequence comes from Triticum urartu, assembly GCF_003073215.2. Lineage (NCBI taxonomy): Eukaryota > Viridiplantae > Streptophyta > Magnoliopsida > Poales > Poaceae > Triticum > Triticum urartu. The sequence goes on from NC_053026.1 coordinate 470,722,353, forward strand.
TTGATGCGTAGGTGAGATTGGTTCTTGCTTAAGCCCGTAGCAGCCACGTAAAACTTGCAACAACAAAGTAGAGGACGTCTAACTTGTTTTTGCAGGGCATGTTGTGATGTGATATGGTCAAGACATGATGCTGAATTTTATTGTATGAGATGATCATGTTTTGTAACCGAGTTATCGGCAACTGGCAGGAGCCTTTATGGTTGTCGTTTTATTGTATGCAATGCAATCGCGATGTAATGCTTTACTTTATTACTAAGCGGTAGTGATAGTCGTGGAAGCATAAGATTGGCGAGACGACAACGATGCTACGATGGAGATCAAGGTGTCGCGCCGGTGACGATGGTGATCACGACGGTGCTTCGAAGATGGAGATCACAAGCACAAGATGATGATGGCCATATCATATCACTTATATTGATTGCATGTGATGTTTATCTTTTATGCATCTTATCTTGCTTTGATTGACGGTAGCATTATAAGATGATCTCTCACTAAATTATCAAGAAGTGTTCTCCCTGAGTATGCACCGTTGCCAAAGTTCGTCGTGCCCAGACACCACATGATGATCGGGTGTGATAAGCTCTACATCCATCTACAACGGGTGCAAGCCAGTTTTTGCACACGCAGAATACTCAGGTTAAACTTGACGAGCCTTGCATATGCAGATAAGGCCTTGGAACACGGAGACCGAAAGGTCGAGCGTGAATCATATAGTAGATATGATCAACATAACGATGTTCACCATTGAAAACTACTCCATCTCACGTGATGATCGGTTATGGTTTAGTTGATTTGGATCACGTGATCACTTAGAAGATTAGAGGGATGTCTATCTAAGTGGGAGTTCTTAAGTAATATGATTAATTGAACTTAAATTTATTATGAAATTAGTCCCTGATAGTATCTTGCTTGTTTATGTTGATTGTAGATAGATGGCTTGTGCTGTTGTTCCGTTGAATTTTAATGCATTCCTTGAGAAAGCAAAGTTGAAAGATGATGGTAGCAATTACACGGACTGGGTCCGTAACTTGAGGATTATCCTCATTGCTGCACAGAAGAATTACGTCCTGGAAGCACCGCTGGGTGCCAGGCCTGCTGCTGGAGCAACACCAGATGTTATGAACGTCTGGCAGAGCAAAGCTGATGACTACTCGATAGTTCAGTGTGCCATGCTTTACGGCTTAGAATTGGGACTTCAACGACGTTTTGAATGTCATGGAGCATATGAGATGTTTCAGGAGTTGAAGTTAATATTTCAAGCAAATGCCCGGATTGAGAGATATGAAGTCTCCAATAAGTTCTATAGCTGCAAGATGGAGGAGAACAGTTCTGTCAGTGAGCATATACTCAAAATGTCTGGGTATAATAATCACTTGATTCAATTGGGAGTTAATCTTCCAGATGATTGCGTCATTGACAGAATTCTCCAATCACTGCCACCAAGCTACAAGAGCTTCGTGATGAACTATAATATGCAAGGGAAGAACAAGACTATTCCTGAGCTCTTCGCAATGCTGAAAGCTACGGAGGTAGAAATCAAGAAGGAGCATCAAGTGTTGATGGTCAACAAGACCACTAGTTTCAAGAAAAAGGGCAAAGGGAAGAAGAAGGGGAACTTCAAGAAGAACAGCAAACAAGTTGCTGCTCAGGAGAAGAAACCCAAGTCTGGACCTAAGCCTGAAACTGAGTGCTTCTACTGCAAGCAGACTGGTCACTGGAAGCGGAACTGCCCCAAGTATTTGGCGGATAAGAAGGATGGCAAGGTGAACAAAGGTATATGTGATATACATGTTATTGATGTGTACCTTACTAGAGCTCGCAGTAGCACCTGGGTATTTGATACTGGTTCTGTTGCTAATATTTGCAACTCGAAACAGGGACTACGGAATAAGCGGGCACTGGCAAAGGACGAGGTGACGATGCGCGTGGGAAACGGTTCCAAAGTCGATGTGATCGCGGTCGGCACGCTACCTCTACATCTACCTTCGGGATTAATATTAGACCTAAATAATTGTTATTTGGTGCCAGCGTTGAGCATGAACATTATATCTGGATCTTGTTTGATGCGAGACGGTTATTCATTTAAATCAGAGAATAATGGTTGTTCTATTTATATGAGTAATATCTTTTATGGTCATGCACCTTTGAAAAGTGGTCTATTTTTGATGAATCTCGATAGTAGTGATACACATATTCATAATGTTGAAGCCAAAAGATGCAGAGTTAATAATGAAAGTGCAACTTATTTGTGGCACTGTCGTTTAGGTCATATCGGTGTAAAGCGCATGAAGAAACTCCATATTGATGGACTTTTGGAACCACTTGATTATGAATCACTTGGTACTTGCGAACCGTGCCTCATGGGCAAGATGACAAAAACACCGTTCTCCGGAACTATGGAGAGAGCAACAGATTTGTTGGAGATCATACATACAGATGTATGTGGTCCGATGAATATTGAGGCTCGTGGCGGATATCGTTATTTTCTCACCTTCACAGATGACTTAAGCAGATATGGGTATATCTACTTAATGAAACACAAGTCTGAAACATTTGAAAAGTTCAAAGAATTTCCGAGTGAAGTTGAAAATCATCATAACAAGAAAATAAAGTTTCTACAATCTGATCGTGGAGGAGAATATTTGAGTTACGAGTTTGGTGTACATTTGAAAAATTGTGGAATAGTTTCGCAACTCACGGCACCCGGAACACCACAGCGTAATGGTGTGTCCGAACGTCGTAATCGTACTTTACTAGATGTGGTGCGATCTATGATGTCTCTTACTGATTTACCGCTATCGTTTTGGGGATACGCTCTAGAGACGGCGGCATTCACGTTAAATAGGGCACCATCAAAATCCGTTGAGACGACGCCTTATGAACTGTGGTTTGGCAAGAAACCAAAGTTGTCGTTTCCGAAAGTTTGGGGCTATGATGCTTATGTGAAAAAGCTTCAACCTGATAAGCTCGAACCCAAATCGGAGAAATGTGTCTTCATAGGATATCCAAAGGAAACTATTGGATACACCTTCTATCATAGATCCGAAGGCAAGACTTTTGTTGCTAAATTCGGAAACTTTCTAGAGAAGGAGTTTCTCTCGAAAGAAGTGAGTGGAAGGAAAGTAGAACTTGACGAGGTAACTGTACCTGCTCCTTTATTGGAAAGTAGTACATCACAGAAAATTCTTTCTGCGACACCTACACCAATAAGTGAGGAAGCTAATGATGATAGTGATGAAACTTCAGATCAAGATACTACTGAACCTCGTAGATCAACCAGAGTAAGATCCGCACCAGAGTGGTACGGTAATCCTGTTCTGGAAATCATGCTACTAGATCATGATGAACCTACGGACTATGAAGAAGCGATGGTGAGCCCAGATTCCGCAAAGTGGCTTGAAGCCATGAAATCTGAAATGGGATCCATGTATGAGAACAAAGTATGGACTTTGGTTGACCTGCCCGATGATCGGAAAGCAATTGAGAATAAATGGATCTTTAAGAAGAAGACTGACGCTGATGGTAATGTTACTGTCTACAAATCTCGACTTGTCGCGAAAGGTTTTCGGCAAGTTCAAGGGATTGACTACGATGAGACCTTCTCACCCGTAGCGATGCTTAAGTCCGTCCGAATCATGTTAGAAATTGCCGCATTTTATGATTATGAAATTTGGCAAATGGATGTCAAAACTGCATTCCTGAATGGATTTCTAGAAGAAGAGTTGTATATGATGCAACCAGAAGGTTTTGTCGATCCAAAAGGAGCTAACAAAGTGTGCAAGCTCCAGCGATCCATTTATGGACTGGTGCAAGCCTCTCGGAGTTGGAATAAACGCTTTGATAGTGTGATCAAAGCATTTGGTTTTATACAGACTTTCGGAGAAGCCTGTATTTACAAGAAAGTGAGTGGGAGCTCTGTAGCATTTCTAATATTATATGTGGATGACATATTACTAATTGGAAATGATATAGAATTTCCGGATAGCATAAAGGGATACTTGAATAAGAGTTTTTCAATGAAAGACCTCGGTGAAGCTTCTTACATATTAGGCATAAAGATCTATAGAGATAGATCAAAACGCTTAATTGGACTTTCACAAACAACATACCTTGACAAAATTTTGAAGAAGTTCAAAATAGATCAAGCAAAGAAAGGATTCTTGCCTGTGTTACAAGGTGTGAAATTGAGTAAGACTCAATGCCCGACCACTGCAGAAGATAGAGAGAATATGAAAGATGTTCCCTATGCATCAGCCATAGGATCTATCATGTATGCAATGCTGTGTACCAGACCCGATGTGTGCCTTGCTATAAGTCTAGCAGGGAGGTACCAAAGTAATCCAGGAGTGGATCACTGGACAGCGGTCAAGAACATCCTGAAATACCTGAAAAGGACTAAGGATATGTTTCTCATATATGGAGGTGACAAAGAGCTCATCGTAAAAGGTTACGTTGATGCAAGCTTTGACACAGATCCGGACGATTCTAAATCGCAAACCGGATACGTGTTTACGTTAAACGGTGGAGCTGTCAGTTGGTGCAGTTCTAAACAAAGCGTCGTAGTGGGATCTACATGTGAAGCGGAGTACATAGCTGCTTCAGAAGCAGCGAACGAAGGAGTCTGGATGAAGGAGTTCATATCCGATCTAGGTGTCATACCTAGTGCATCGGGTCCAATGAAAATCTTTTGTGACAATACTAGTGCAATTGCCTTGGCAAAGGAATCCAGATTTCACAAGAGAACCAAGCACATCAAGAGACGCTTCAATTCCATCCGGGATCTAGTCCAGGTGGGAGACATAGAGATTTGCAAGATACATACGGATCTGAATGTTGCAGACCCGCTGACTAAGCCTCTTCCACGAGCAAAACATGATCAGCACCCTCCATGGGTGTTAGAATCATTATGGTGTAATCTAGATTATTGACTCTAGTGCAAGTGGGAGACTGAAGGAAATATGCCCTAGAGGCAATAATAAAGTTATTATTTATTTCCTTATAATCATGATAAATGTTTATTATTCATGCTAGAATTGTATTAACCGGAAACATAATACATGTGTGAATACATAGACAAACAAAGTGTCACTAGTATGCCTCTACTTGACTAGCTCGTTAATCAAAGATGGTTATGTTTCCTAACCATGAACAATGAGTTGTTATTTGATTAACGGGATCACATCATTAAGAGAATGATCTGATTGACATGACCCATTCCATTAGCTTAGCACCCGATTGTTTAGTATGTTGCTATTGCTTTCTTCATGACTTATACATGTTCCTATAACTATGAGATTATGCAACTCCCGTTTACCGGAGGAACACTTTGGGTACTACCAAACGTCACAACGTAACTGGGTGATTATAAAGGAGTACTACAGGTGTCTCCAAAGGTACATGTTGGGTTGGCGTATTTCGAGATTAGGTTTTGTCACTCCGATTGTCGGAGAGGTATCTCTGGGCCCTCTTGGTAATGCACATCACATAAGCCTTGCAAGCATTGCAACTAATGAGATTAGTTGCGAGATGATGTATTACAGAACGAGTAAAGAGACTTGCCGGTAACGAGATTGAACTAGGTATTGGATACCGACGATCGAATCTCGGGCAAGTAACATACCGATGACAAAGGGAACAACGTATGTTGTTATGCGGTCTGACCGATAAAGATCTTCATAGAATATGTAGGAGCCAATATGGGCATCCAGGTCCCGCTATTGGTTATTGACCGTTGGTTATTGACCGGAGACGTGTCTCGGTCATGTCTACATTGTTCTCGAACCCGTAGGGTCCGCACGCTTAAGTTACGATGACAGTTATATTATGAGTTTATGCATTTTGATGTACCGAAGGTTGTTCGGAGTCCCGGATGTGATCACGGACATGACGAGGAGTCTCGAAATGGTCGAGACATAAAGATTGATATATTGGAAGCCTATGTTTGGATATCGGAAGTGTTCCGGGTGAAATCGGGATTTTACCGGAGTACCGGGAAGGTTACCGGAACCCCCCGGGAGCTAAATGGGCCATGATGGGCCTTAGTGGAAAAGAGAAGAGGCAGCCCTACATGGGCTGCGACCTCCCCCTTCCCCTAGTCCTATTAGGACTAGGAGAGGTGGCCGGCCCCCTCTCTCTTTTCCCCCTCCGCGAATCCTATTCCAACTAGGATTGGGGGGGAATCCTACTCCCAGAGGGAGTAGGACTCTCCTGGCGCGCCACCTTGGCCGGCCAGCCTCCCCCCTCTAGTCCTTTATATACTGAGGCAGAGGCACCCTAGAACACACAAGTTGATCCACGTGATCTATTCCTTAGCCGTGTGCGGTGCCCCCTGCCACCATATGCCTCGATAATATGTAGCGGAGTTTAGGCGAAGCCCTGCGCGTAGTACATCAAGATCGTCACCACGCCGTCGTGCTGACGGAACTCTTCCCCGACACTTTGCTGGATCGGAGTCCGGGGATCGTCATCGAGCTGAACGTGTGCTCGAACTCGGAGGTGCCGTAGTTTCGGTGCTTGATCGGTTGGATCGTGAAGACGTACGACTACTTCCTCTACGTTGTGTCAATGCTTCCGCAGTCGGTCTGCGTTGGGTACGTAGACAACACTCTCCCCTCTCGTTGCTATGCATCACCATGATCTTGCGTGTGCGTAGGAAATTTTGAAATTACTACAAATTACTACAAAACCCAACAAAACTATTATCTTGAATGTCTATTGGGCTTCTTGTGTAACCCGCCATTGGGGCTGACCCGGCCCCTCCTGGGCGGGTCATAACTGATAGCTATATCCCCAACAGTAACGGATTACGGTACACTTAACCACAAAGTATTTGGAAGACAAGTGCTTACCGGGGTATCCGGACGGTTGCAGTCAAGGCCGACATCCTCACTGGTGTCCGGCCAATGTTTTCATTTCCCGAAAAACATCTTCCACATCCCTTTGTGTGTAGCGCTGAAGAAGTGTTGGAGGGTTCGTGGACCTTCCGGATTAAACTCCCACATGCGGAGAGGCCTACGTTGGCATGGCAGGATTCGGCGGACTAGCATTACTTGAATCACGTTGAAAAGATCGATGTCCTTCTCGAGGAGGACTCGGATGCGGCTCTATAGAGTCTGCATTTCATCAACTGATCCCTAGTCCAGCCCCTTATTGATCCATGATGCAAGCTGTAGCGGAGGGCCGGAACGGAACGCATGTATAGCTCCCACTTGGTACTACGGGGTTCCGTGATGTAAAACCACTCTCGCTGCCATTGGTTGGAAGTTTCGGTGAAAGAGCCTTTCGGCCAGGGAGTGTTGGTAAGCTTTCTTACTACAGCACCGCCGCACTCAACCTGTTCCCCGTCAACTACCTTCGGCTTCACGCTAAAGGTCTTGAGACATAAGCTGAAGTTTGGGGGGATTCGGAGGAAGGCCTCACACGTGATGATAAATGCCGAGACATGAAGGAAAGAATCCGGAGCTAGATCGTGAAAATCCAATCTGTAATAAAACATTAGCCCCCGGACGAAGGGGTGGAGAGCGAACCCTAGCCCTCGGAGGAAGTGAGAGATGAATACGACCCTCTCGCCAGATATGGGGGTCGGAATAACCTATCCTTGAGTAGGAAGCCTATGGGGGATCTCCGCGGTCAGGTATCTGGCTGCCCAAAGCTTTGCAATATCCTCTTCTATGAAGGAGGAAGCCACCCATCGGCCTTGAGGGCTGGGTCCGGACATGATGGGGAAGCTTGAAACAATGAAATCGAACCTTGGGTGCTAGAACTCGAGGTTGGAAAGGCTGAGGAGAGGTTTGGCGTAAAAAGACGGCCCTTGGTTCCTTTATAAAGGCAGCGGGTATTGAACGCCTCCTCCTAAGGCCTGAAAACCTGCCTATTCCTAAGGAATCTTTCTAGTAGAATGGTTGGGTTACCGACGCTCATATTAATGAGGATCCCGCAATAAGGGGACATGATCTCTGCTTCGACAGGACGTGCCAATAGAAACCACGCCTCGAAACGTGGAACGGCGGACAGGAAACGGTTCGAAATAACGACCGGGCAAACGTGATGTCACGTTACAAAAGTTGTCAGCAGGTTGGACTCGTGAAATATTATACTCTCTACGGTTGTGTGTGTGTGTGGTACTTGTGTTGCAGATCTGGACATGTTTTGTTTCATCCGAAGACAATCTTGGAGTATACGGAAAGGGGAACCCGCCTTGCAATGCCGAAGACAATCTGTGCGCCGGACACCTCGTCATTGAAAGCTTGATTCAGGGGCTACTGAGGGAGTCCTGGACTAAGGGGTCCTAGGGCGTCCGACCTGTTGGCATGGGCCGGACTAATGGGCAGTGAAGATACAAGACAGAAGACTTTCTCCCATGTTTGGATGGGACTCTCCTTGACGTGGAAGGCGAGCTTGGCGATCAAATATGAAGATTCCTTTATCTATAACTGACCTTATCCCTCCTGTGTCTATATAAACCGGAGGGTTAGGTCCGTAGACACATCCTCATAATCATAGTCAGAAGGCTAGAGTTTTAGGGTTTAGCCATTACGATCTCGTGGTAGATCAACTCTTGTAACACTCATATTCATCAAGATCAATCAAGAAGGAAGTAGGGTATTACCTCCATAGAGAGGGCCCGAACCTGGGTAAACATTGTGTCCCCTGTCTCCTGTTACCATCGACATTAGACGCACAGTTCGGGACCCCCTACCCAAGATCCACCGATTTTGACACCGACATCTATGGCTGGCGGCGTCTCGTTGCCCTTAAAGAGCAACTTCCAGGCATCTTCGTGAGTGGTTCCGAAGAGCCTTTCCAATGTTTGGTGCTTCTTTAGGTCGATTTCCCATAAGGGGCAGCTTCGGCTTTGGCATGGGAGGATCCAACGAACTAGCATCACCTGGATTACGTCAACGAGCTTGATGTCTTTATCCACCATGCTTTGAATGCGCGTTTGCAGGGCTATCACCTCATCCGACAAAGACCAATTTGGGCCCTTCTCTATCCAGGAGGTGAGTGCTACCTCTTGAGCACTGCGTTGGATTTCCCCGAAGAGGAGAGGATGATGCAGCAAAGTACCGTAAGTATTTCCCTCAGTTTTTGAGAACCAAGGTATCAATCCAGTAGGAGGCTACGCGCGAGTCCCTCGTACCTACACAAAAACAATAGCTCAACGCAACCAACGCGCTTAGGGGTTGTCAATACCTTCACGGTCACTTACGAAAGTGAGATCTAATAGAGATGATAAATAATATTTTTGGTATAGAGATGCAAAGTGAAAAGTAAAAGGCAAAGTAAAAGCAAAGCCATAATAAAGTGATGGAGATTAATATGATGAGAAAGAGACCCGGGGGCCATAGGTTTCACTAGTGGCTTCTCTCAAGAGCATAAGTATTCTACGGTGGGTGAACAAATTACTGTTGAGCAACTGACAGAATTGAGCACAATTATCAGAATATCTAGGTATGATCATATATATAGGCATCACGTCCGAGACAAGTAGACCGACTCCTGCCTGCATCTACTACTATTACTCCACTCATCGACCGCTATCCAGCATGCATCTAGAGTATTAAGTTAAAAACAGAGTAACGCCTTAAGCAAGATGACATGATGTAGAGGGATAGTTTCATGCAATATGATAAAAAACCCATCTTGTTATCCTCGATGGCAACAATACAATACGTGCCTTGCTGCCCCTTCTGTCACTAGGAAAGGACACCGCAAGATCAAACCCAAAGCTAAGCACTTCTCCCATGGCAAGAACAACCAATCTAGTAGGCCAAACCAAACTGATAATTCGAAGAGACTTGCAAAGATAACCAATCATACATAAAAGAATTCAGAGAAGATTCAAATATTATTCATAGATAGACTTGATCATAAACCCACAATTCATCGGTCTCAACAAACACACCGCAAAAAGAAGATTACATCGAATAGATCTCCACGAGAGCGGGGGAGAACATTGTATTGAGATCCAAAAAGAGAGAAGAAGCCATCTAGCTACTAACTATGGACCCGCAGGTCTGAAGTAAACTACTCACACTTCATCGGAGGGGCTTGGATGATGATGTAGAAGCCCTCTGTGATCGATGCCCCCTCCGGCGGAGCTCCGGAACAGGCCCCAAGATGGGATCTCGTGGATACAGAAAGTTGTGGCGGTGGAATTAGGTTTTTGGCTCTGTATCTAATCGTTTGGGGTACGTGGACATATATAGGAGGAAGAAGTACGTTGGTGGAGCAACAGGGGGCCCACGAGGGTGGAGGGCGCGCTTGGGGGGGCAGGCGCTGTAACGCCCTCGATGCGGCTATATTTCCTACATGTCGAAGCACGACTTAGAGGCATAACCGCATTGAAAGCAATGTTGCAAGTAAGGTAATCTTCACAACAACCCATGTAAATAGATAATAGGGGAAAAGGTACATAGTTGGCTTACACTCGCCACGTCACACAAATACATGAATAACATTACAATCATCCAATACACTCATGGTTCGACTATGGCACCAAAATAAAAGATCAACCCCAACATGCGACACGGTCCCGATCGCCCCAACTGGGCACCACTATTGATCATCAGGGAAAGACACATAGTAACGGCGTGAGTCTTCATCGAACTCCCACTTGAGCTCAAGCGCATCATCTGGAACGGAATCATCGGTCCCTGCATCTGGTTTGGAAGTAATCTATGAGTCACGGGGACTCAGCAATCTCGCACCCTCGCGATCAAGACTATTTAAGCTTATAGGTAAGGCAAGGTAATATGTGGAGCTGCAGCAAGCGACTAGCATATATGGTGTCTAACCTGTTCGCAAAAGAGAGCGAGAAGATAAGGCAAAGCACGAACGAAGAACTATGATCAAGAAGTGATCCTATAACAACCTACGTCAAACATTACTCCAACACCGTGTTCACTTCCCGGACTCCGCCGAGAAGAGACCATCACGATTACACACGCAGTTGATTCATTTTAATTATTTTAAGTTCATGTTATCTACAACCAGACATTAACAAATTCCCATCTGCCCATAACCGCGGGCACGGCTTTCGAAAGTTCAAATCCCTGCAGGGGAGTCCCAACTTAGCCCATCACAAGCTCTGACGGTCAACGAAGGATATTCCTTATCCCGAGACATTCCGATCAGACTCAGCATCCCGGTTCTACAAGGCAACCTCGATAATGGTAAAGCAAGTCCAGCAACACCGCCCGAATGTGCCGACAAATCCCGATAGGAGCTGCACATATCTCATTCTCAGGGCACACTCAGATGAGACTAGCTACAAGTAAAACCAACCCTCAAGTTTCCCCGAGGTGGCCCCGCAGGCAGCTTAGTCGGACCAACACTCAGAGGAGCACTGGCCCAGGGGGGTTTAAATAAGATGACCCTTGGGCTCCGGAAACCCAAGGGAAAAAGAGGCTAGGTGGCAAATGGTAAAACCAAGGTTGGGCATTGCCGGAGGAGTTTTATTCAAGGCGAACCGTCAAGGGGTTCCCATTATCACCCAACCGCGTAAGGAACGCAAAATCTGGGAACATAACACCGATATGACGGAAACTAGGGCGGCAAGAGTGGAACAAAACACTAGGCAAAAGGCCGAGCCTTCCACCCTTTACCAAGTATATAGATGCATTAAGATAACAAGATAATATGGTGATATCCCAACAATAAACAATGTTCCAACAAGGAACGACCTCCAATCTTCACCTGCAACTAGCAACAATATAAGAGGGGCTGAGCAAAGCGGTCACATAGCCAAACAACGGTTTGCTAAGACATGGTGGGTTAGAGGTTTGAAATGGCAATTTGGGAGGCATGATAAGCAAGTGGTAGGCATCATATCATAGGCATAGCAAAAGAGCGAGCATCTAGCAAGCAAAGATAGAAGTGATTTTGAGGGTATGATCATCTTGCCTGCAAAGTTGTCAGAGTTGACTTGATCCTCGTAAGCACACTCAACGGGCTCCTCGTTAGAGAACTCGTCTCCCGGCTCTACCCAAACAAGACAAACAAGCAAAAGGAACACAATCAACCACGTGCAATGCTCCAATAACATGATGCAAACATGGTATGCTATGCGGGATGCAATATGTGATGCATATGCAAGATTTGACAAGGAATGATTGAACCTGGCCTCAACTTGCAAATCCAAGAGTGCCACTGGAAAGGTGAGGTGATTTCATTTGAAATCGATATAAAGATCACCGGAAACGGACGCACGGTTTGGAAATGGCAAGCAAAACAAATATGGCACCGGTCTGTGATAATCAGGAAGTAGCCATCTAAATGCACCAAGATAAATATGCTACATCACTCAAACATGACAACCAAATACATGGCAGGGATCTACTCATGATGCTTGACAAAAGATGAACACTGAGCTACGGCCAATTCATCCATTAATAGGTTCAAACAAGCATGGCAAAAATGCAAACGATAACAGGTTTCAGACTTGGTGAAATTAACACAAGTCTTGAATTCAACATCAGGTAGCACACTTTGGAGCATGAAAATTATAAGCTACAGGAACTTAACATGGCAAAGCAAGGCATGGCATGAAGCTACTCAAAGCACTTAACAAAAGTCCCTTAGTGACCTTGAGCCAAAAGGGATCATAAAATACAATTGCAAGCATGTGAACATGGCAAAAACATAATCAGATTACAGACTTGGTGAAAAACTGGAGCATGCAAATCAGTTAACGAGTAGGCATGTTTACGAGCTCGATGCACTCACTACAGAGCATGGCATGACCAACTAAGCATACACCCATCAAGAATACATGGCATAGAAGCTATACATGGCAAGAACAACAACATAGCATGCACGGATCAATAACAACATCCTCAGCAAAATCGCTAACAAGTAAACAATCTGCCAGGAATCACGAAATAGCAAAAGTAGAGCTCGATTGACTCAAGCCAGGGTGCTCCATAATTGCAAAAAAAGACATGGATGGATAGAGCACCACAATGTTAACAAATCATCCTTACTGATCATCCTCAAAAGAGGCACGGATCACTAGGAAACAACATGAACATATGGCATAATAACACAAATCAGGACAAGGACTTGGAGAAATTCAAAGTCCCTGAAATCAGCATTAACGAATGCACTACTTTGCAAGCTTGTGCTAGTCACCACACATGTCACCAAAATACATGGTAAGCACCTCTGTAAAGATGGCATGGCATATAACAAAACACATGTAGAGCTCAGAAGCATATCATGCACACATTAATCATGGCAAAAATGACAAATAGCTATTTGATGCAGCAGATCTGACAATTTAACCATATAGCCCTCTTCCAATAGCATTTCGGGCATCAATATGAGCTCAAATGAAAATGATGCAATGAGATGAAATGATGTACCTTCTGAGACGAACATTTTGATATGCTACACGCCCAAAACGGAGCCACGGGTGCAGAATTATGATGCAATGAAAAAGGCTAAAAAACTGGGGGTGAGGGAAAAAGTCAACCGGCTAGATCCAGATCTAGGGTTCGTGCACGCGGATTGAAGATCGCCGGGGTGCTTGCCGGAGTCAGCGCGGACGGCGGCCGGAGTCGTCGAAGAAGACGCCGGCGTTGAGGAGGAGGCCGGCCGGAGCTTGGAGGAGGCGGGGCGAGGTGGCGCGGGGCGGCACCGGAGCTGCGGCGACGTCGGGCGGTCGTCTCCGGCGGAAGCAGCGCGGCGGGGCGGCGCCGGAGTGAGCGCGGCGGGCGACGGCCGGCGACGTCGAGGCGGAGCGGGGTGGCGCAGCGAAGGGTCGGCGAGGAGGCGCGGCGGCAGGGACGAACGGGCTTCGGGGGCCCGCCCTGGGCCGAGCGGGCCGGCGCGGCGGTGGTCAGCGGCGCGCCACGTGGCGCCCTCCTACTGGCGCGGGGCAGTGGCGCGGTTCGTCCGGCGAATAACGGACATGTTCGGCCGCACGGAGGTGAGGGGAGCTAGGGTTAGGATGGTTTGATCCAGGATTTTCGGGGGGAGTGCCTTTTCATAGGTAGAGGGAGCTAGGAGGCTCCAAATTGAGCATGGTTTGCGGCCACGCGATCGTGATCGAACGACCAAGATGATGGAAGGGGTTTTGGGCCACTTTGGAGAGGTGTTGGGCTGCAACACATACGAGGCCTTTTCGGCTCCTCGGTTAAATGTTGGAGTATCAAACGTAGTCCAAATGACACGAAACTTGACAGGCGATCTATCGGTAGTAAACCAAGGCCGCTTGGCAAGTCTCGGTCCAATCCGAGAATGTTTATCACCCGCACACGAAAAGAAGTAAAAGGGGGCACCGGAGGACATAGGAGCGTCGGAATGCAAAACGGACAATGGGGAAAATGCTCGGATGCATGAGACAAACACGTATGCAAATGCAATGCACATGATGACATGATATGAGATGCATGACAAAGACAAAATACACGGAGATAAAAACCCGAACCCGAGGAAATAAAATAACTTAGTGCCGGAAACGGCAAGAGTTGGGATACATATAAGGTAAATTACATCCGGGGTGTTACAGGTGCGCCCCCTACCTCGTGGCCTCCTGTTAATTGGCTTGACGTAGGGTCCAAGTCTTCTGAGTTGTATTCGATGAGAAAATCACGTTCCCGAAGGTTTCATTCCGTTTGGACTCCGTTTGATATTCCTTTTCTTCGAAACCCTAAAACAGGCAAAAAACAGCAATACTGGGCTGGGCCTCTGGTTAATAGGTTAGTCCCAAAAATAATATAAAAGTGGATAATAAAAGCCCAATAATGTCCAAAACAGTAGATAATATAGCATGGAGCAATCAAAAATTATAGATACGTTGGAGACGTATCAGTGAGCCGCATTGGAGCTCCGGACTTGAATTCGGAAGCCGCGGCCGAGGTGGCGTCGCAGGGCTCTGTGATATAAAACCATAGTTTCTGCCACTCCTTGACGGTCTCCACAAAAGTACCCTTGGGCCATGTGACATTGGGCAGCTTGCTCACCATGGCAGCTCCGCACTCCGCGTGTTGGCCATCCACCACCTTCGGCTTCACGTTGAAAATCTTGAGCCACAGTCCGAAGTGGGGTTGGATGCGGAAGAAGGACTCACACACGGCAATGAATGCCGAGATGTTGAGGAAAGAATTCGGGGCTAGGTCATGGAAGTCTAGCTCGTCATAGAACATAAGCCCGCGGACGACTGGGTGGAGAGGAAACCCTAACCCGCGGACGAAATGAGGGATGAACACCACCCTCTCGTTGGGCTTCGGGGTGGGGATGATTTTCCCCTTGGCTGGAAGCCGGTGGGCGATTTCTTTCGCCAGATACCCGGCCTCCCAAAGCTTGGTGATGTCTTTCTCCCTAACGGAGGAGGCCATCCACTTCCCTTGCCCTCCAGATCCGGACATGGCTGAGTGCTTCCTTGAGGCGGAAAGAATGAGGACTTGGGCACTGGAACTCGAGAATGGAAGGACAGAGAAAGAGAGAAGGCGTGGGTGAAGAAAGGGAATCCTTATCTCCTTATAAAGGCAGTGAATATCAAGCGCCTCCCCACTCGCCTTAAAACTTGCCTGTTCCTAAGGGCTGTGTAAACGGCACGGTTATATTACTCGCGCCCGCATTGATGACAATCCCGCAATAAGGGGACACGATCTCTGCTTCGACAAGACATGCCTATTAAAACCGTGTCTCGAAACATGGATCGGCAGACAGAAAATGGTTCGAAATGATGACCAACCAGACGTGATGTCACATTAAAAAAAGTTGTCAGCGGATTGGACTCGTGCAATATTATATTCTCCACGATCGTGTGTGGTACTTGTGTTGCAGATCCGGACACGTTCATTACGTCCGAAGACTATCTTGGAGTATTCGGAAAGGGGAACCCGCCTTGCAATGTCGAAGACAATCTGCGCGCCAGACACCTCGTCATTGAAGCCTGGTTCAGGGGCTACTGAGGGAGTCCTGGACTAAGGGGTCCTCGGGCGTCCGACCTATTAGACATGGACCAGACTGATGGGCTGTGAAGATACAAAGACCGAAGACTCTACCCGTGTCCGAATGGTACTCTCCCTGACGTGGAAGGCAAGCTTGGCGTCCGAATATGACCTTTCTCTGTAACCAACCTTATGTAACCCTAGATCCCTCTGGTGTCTATATAAACCGGAGGGCTAGGTCCGTAGACATATATCCTCATAATCATAGTCAGACAGGCTAGACTTTTAGGGTTTAGCCATTACGATCTCGTGGTATATCAACTCTTTTAATACTCATATTCATCAAGATCAATCAAGCAGGAAGTAGGGTATTACCTCCATAGAGAGGGCTCGAACCTGGGTAAACATTGTGTCCCCTGTCTCCTGTTACCATCGACCTTAGACGCATAGTTCAGGACCCCCTACCCGAGATCCGCCGGTTTTGACACTAACAGTAGCCGCGTATATACCAGGGGCTACCTAATAGACCCATTGTCAAACTCCTATAGCTAAGTGAGAGCAATAAAACCGAATAGTCTGATTGCCTGGTTCACCGCACTAACACCTCGTTCAAGGACCAAGACATTGGGTTAAGTGTAGTTATGTGCAATTCCGAACACCCTAGTAGCATCTGCATGGGGGCTGAAGCCGACGACTGGGAACTCTCATATATAATAAACGGCCGCATCGGAGGATAAAAACTTTTCATCAAGGAATGAATATATTACAAAACACTTAGTTTATAATACAAATCCCCGAACGGTTTGGACTCTTTTATTCGAACACTACGTCCTTGGAGCATTGGCCCTCTATAAGGCGAGCACCTTTTAGCACGTCCTCAAAATAGTGCTCCGGTGTGCGGTGGGCCTTGCTTTCAGGAGGACCCTCAACTACCACCTTTTCGTCATTCATTTTCACCCAGTGCATTTTAACACGGGCGAAAGCCATACACGCTCCTTCTATATAGGACCACCTCTTGACGGTGTCAATCTAGGGCAGCGCATCGATGAGACGTCGCACGAGGCCGAAGTAGCTGTCTGGAATGGCTTCAGCCAGCCACAACCGGACTATGATGTCCTTCATGGCCGTGCTAGACGTCTTATGCAGCTCCACCCATTGCGCCATCTAGTAATTTAGCAGTAGGGGATGCTCCTACTCCACAAATTGCGACCAGAAGAGCTTCTCCGACTCGTACCCCTCCTGGGCCTGGAAGAATTGGGCAGCGTCTGCAGCACTCATCGGCAGATCCACATATGCGTCTAGAGAACTCCATAGTCGATTAAGCAAGGCATACTTCTGGTCCCCAAATTTAGCATGTAAAAGAAAGGCTTACCAGCCGCTATCTGACAGGCTTGACGGATTTCCTCGCGCGCTGTGCAGGATTCAGACCGTGCCTCTGAAGCATCTTGAAGGGCCTTGGCGAGTTCAGTCCCCTTCGCCTTATTTTATGTTTCCCAAGGACTCGCACTTGGCGGTGGTGTCCTTGAGTTTTTGATCCATCTCGGTCACTGTTCCTCAAAACGGCACCGAGCGGCCTGTTCGGCCGTCAAGTCCGCAACTACCTTATCGACGGCTGCCTTGCTTACCCTTGCTTGCTCCTTGGCTTGAGCAAGCTCTCCCTTGAGGGTTTCCACCGCGACGACACCATCTGTACAAACACGCACATTGCAGCTCTTGAATTTCCACAAAAAACACGGACATAAAAAGGCATACAGTAAGATGTATCTTCTACCTTGCGCCTGGTCAAGCCGCGTGTTAACAAGGACTAGGTCCTCCTCGGCTCGCTCCAGTTTCTGCTTGAGTTAGGAAACTTCTGCAAATTGAGCAGTCGCCGCTAACAATGATGCCTGTTTTAATCCAAATAAAACAGTGTGTTACCACATGATAATTGATTATTGATCCTCTCTCGCTTTTCTTTCAAAAACCGAACAGACTCTCAGGGGCTACGATCTGTGTACATGCATGTAGTTCACAAAAATGATCAAAAACATTACATTGCATACCTCGAAGCCTGCTAGCAGGCTGGAGAAGGCTTCATTTAGCCCGCTCTTGGCGGACTGAATCTTCTCAGACACCGTGCCCATCAGGATGTGGTGCTCGTCTAGGACGAACGCACTTTGAAGTGCACCCGCCATTGTATTCGGCGCCTCCGGATTAGTAGAGGTCGCCGCTCCCTCTTCGCCTACAGGAGGTCGTTCACTAGACCCCAGGGCCGTGTGGGTCTCCGGAGTAGTCTGTGGCTGGGGGACGGATTGACCGGGGCCCTAGTTTCCGGTCTTCATGAGGACCGTCCCCCCTGGCCCTCCGGCAGTCGAGGTATTACCCTCTGGCACCGTTAAATCACCCCCCCCCCCCCGCGTCTCTTCAAGGCTTGCGGAGGGCCTATAATACGACACCTCGGCATCATCCACCCTAGTCAGCGGGGAGGCTAATGGAGGTGACCTGCTCTCCATCATCTCCGGTGGCAGATCCCCTGAGGACGAACATAGTGGGGGAAGATCGCGGGCCGGACTAAAAGATAGAACATAGAGTTGCGCTCACAGTTCATTGATCGAATAAGTGTGAAAAATCCCGGACCACTTACGAGTCGGCTTGGGGCTTAGTCCGGTGCTGCTGCTTCGGGACAACCTCGGCGTCTGACTCCGAGTCATCGGGGAGGTTAATTTTGTCCCTCTTGGACGCTTCGGCTTTCAGGTCTTCGGAGGCCACCCTCGTTTTGCCCTTGCAGGGAGGATCTTATTCCTCCTCCTCCTCGTCGTCATCGCCCTCGTGAGAGGACTGGGCATTAGCGTCTCTGGACACTTTGTCTGAAGTGCCCTCCTATCTTTTCTTCTTCTTGTCCTTCTTTGTCGGCGCCTGTTATGGTGCCGGGACCAGCATCCTCATTAGAAGGGGATTGGCTGGGTCTTCGGGGAGCGGAGCCGGACACCGGATCTGCTCCGCCTTCTTAATCCAGACCTGTTTGGGGATGGATTACTTAGCACCTCTCCCTCAGGTTAATGAAGCATATTGGTCTTCGGAGTTTTTAGAATTTACCTCGGAGGCCGGATGGTTGCAGTCGAGGCCGGTGTCGTCTGAGGACCTTGGCCACGATCTCTGCTTCTTAAAAAGCAGCTTCCAGATCCCCTTATGCATTGTGCCATAAAACTGTTGTAGGGTCCGCGGCCCTTCTGGATTGAACTCCCACATCTTGAGGGGCTGCCTCTGGCAGGGAAGTGCTCAGCGGATCAGCATCACCTGGACTACGTCGGCAAGGGTAATGTCCTCCTCTATCATGCTCTTGACGCATTTCTACAGCAGCAACACCTCAGGGACCGACCCCCAGTCCGGACCCTTGTCGGTCCAGGATGTATGCCTCAGCGGGGGTCCAGATCTAAAGGCTGGTGAGGCTGCCCACTTGGAGCCGCGGGGTTCTGTAATATAGAATCATTCCTGTTACCATATTTTGATGGTGTCCACAAAGACTCCCTTTGGCCAATTGACTTTTGGGAGCTTGCTCACCATGGCGCCACCACAGTCCGTGTGTTGCCCATTGACCACCTTTGGTTCTGCATTAAAAATCTTGAGCTATAAGCCAAAGTGTGGAGGGACACGGAGGAAGGCTTCACACATGACGATAAACCCCGAAATGTGAAGGAACGAATTTGGGGCCAGATCATGAAAATCCAGCCCGTAGTAGAACATGAGACCCCTTACAAAGGGGTGAAGGGTGAATATGAGTCCTTGGAGGAAGTGGGGGATAAACACCACCCTCTCACCGGGCTCTGGAGTGGGGATGACCTGCGCCGGATCGGGAAGCCTGTGCTTGATTTCCGCGGTCAAATATCGCGCTTCTCGCAGCTCCTTGATGTTCTCCTCCGTGACGGAGGAGCGCACCCACTTGCCTTGAGAGCCGGCCATGGTCGAAGGACTTGTCAAGCAAAGAAAAGCTTGGAGTTTGGGTGCTAGAGCTCGGGGACGGAGAGGCAGAGATAATGAGGCATGGGGTGGAACAGATGGGTTCTATCCACTTATATGGACTGCGAATATCAAGCATCCCCTCCCTCGAGCCTTAAAACTCGCCTGTAACCAAGGGGTCACGCGAACCGCACGGTTAGGTTACCAAAACTCGTATTGATGAGAATCCCATAATAAGCGGGCATGATCTCTGCTTTGACAAGACGTGTCGCCGGAGGCTACATATCGAAGCGCAAAACGGGAGGCCGAAAAATGGTTCGAAATAATAAAACGGCCGGACGTAACGTCTCGTCCGTAAAATCATCAGAAGGCAGAACTTATCTGTATTTTACCTTTATGTTTAAGGATTCTGACTATTGTACAGAGCCGGATATAGTGCTGGTGGTCAACTACTTTTAAGTGTTTGGAGGAGGAACCCGCCTTGCAATGCCGAAGACAATCTGTGCGCCGGACACATCGTCATTGAAGACTGGTTCAGGGGCTACTGAGGGAGTCCTGGATTATGGGTCCTCGGGTGTCTGGGCTATGTGACGTGGGCCAGACAGGTGGGCCGTGAAGATACAAGATAGAAGGCCTTCCCTCGTGTCTAGGTGGGACTCTCCTTTGCGTGGAGGGCAAGCTTGGCGTGCGGATCTGAAGATTCCTTTCCTTGTAAACCGACTCTGTACAAACCCTAGCCCCCTCCGGTGTCTATATAAACCGGAGGGTTTAGTCCATAGAACGGATCATGATCATACAGGCTAGACAATTTTGTTTAGCCATTACGATCTCGAGGTATATCAACTCTTGTAACCCCTATACTCATCAAAGTCAATCAAGCAGGAAGTAGGGTATTACCTCCATTAAGAGGGCCCGAACCTGGGTAAACATTGTGTCCCCAGCCTCCTGTTACCCTCTATCCTTAGACGCACCGTTTGGGACCCCCTGCCCAAGATCTGTCAGTTTTGACACCGACACTAGGCCAAAGCCCCGCCACACGGCGCTGCACGTTCGGTGAAAATAGTATGACACCAACACGGCGTTCCTAAGGTTGCAGCGGCACCGGTGGGTAACGAAGCTCCTGAGGTCCCCCAGTTTCAGGAGGCGCCCATGCATCAGGAGATCTCAGACTCCACTGACACTCCCGTCATTGTCGAACACACGGTGTACTTTGTCAGCACGGTGTTGCGAGACGCGCGGGCCTGCTACCCCATGCCGTAGAAGCTTTTGCTCGCACTCCTCGTGGCCTCGTGCAAGTTGCGCCAGTACTTCCAAGGCCACCCCATCAAGGTCGTCTCAACTTACCTGCTGGAGAGGGTGCTCCGAATCCCCAACATAGCAGGGAGGGTCGCCAAGTGGAACATCGAGTTGCAAGCCTTCCAGCAGGAGTTCAGCACCACCAGGGTCATCAAGGGAGCCGCACTCGCCGACTTCATGGCGGAATGGACTGACGCTTCATGCGAGGATCGTTCTCTCCTGCCAGTAAGCGAAGCACCGGACGGCTAGGTCATGTACTTCGACGGCGCCTTCACGCACTAGGGCGCGGGGGCTGAAGCTGTACTCATCTCGCCCACCCAGGACAAGCTTTACTATGCTGTGCAGCTCTGCTTCCAGCGGGGTGAGAAGGTCTCCAACAACATTGCTGAGTACAAAGGTCTGATCGCCGGCCTCAAAGCTGCGGCAGTCTTGGGAGTGAAGCGCCTCACCATCAAGGGTGACTCTCAGCTCCTCATCAACTTCTCCAACAAGGTGTACGAGCCAAAGGACGAGCACATGGAGGCATACCTCGCAGAGGTATGCAAAATGGAGAAGCAATTCTTGGGCCTAGAACTCCAGCATGTGCCCTGCGGCACAAACAAGGAAGCTGATGATATCGCCAAGAGGGCGTCAAGGCGTTAACCCCAGGAGCCTGGCGTCTCCGAGGAGCGGCTCTTTAAGCCTTCAGCGGCCCCTCCAGCTGCAGAGCTTGCGCCGCCTCAGGAGGAGCTCCCCCCGCAACCAACCTCAGGAGCTCCCGCCTGTGGCCCGACTTCAGGAGCATGCCTGATCCTTGCGTTTGAACCCGAGGAGGGGTGATGGACTGAAGAATTTAAGGCATACCTGATGCAAGGGACCCTGCTGGAGAAGGAGGAGGGCACGGAGCGTGTGGCTCGGCAGGCTACAACATACTGCATCCAGGACGGTGAGCTATACCGAAAACGACCTAATGATGTTTCTTTGCGGTGCATCTCCAGGGAGCAGGGGTGCGAACTGCTGGCTGACATACATGGCGGAGACTGCGGGCATCACTCGTCGCCGCGCACCCTGGTGGGCAAGCCGTTCCGCAGCGGGTTCTACTAGCCCACGGCACTCAACGACGCAGCCAAGCTGGTGAGGTCCTCTAAGGCCTACCAGTTCCATGCCAAGCAAATCCACCAGCCCACTCAGGGCCTCTAGACTATCCTGCTATCATGGCCGTTTGCGGTCTGGGGGCTGGACATCCTGGGCCCATTCCCTCAGGCGTCCGGGGGCTACCGCTACCTCTATGTCGCCATGGACAAGTTCACCAAATGGGCGGAGGTGGAAGCCGTCCGCACCATCCCAGCCGGCTCCGCGGTTAGGTTCATCAAGGGCCTGGTGAGCCGTTTCGAGGTCCCTAAGCGCATCATCACCGACAACGGCTCGCGGTTCACTAGCAATCTCTTCAAAACATATTGTGCTAATCTTGGAACGCAGATATGCTATGCCTCAGTAGCACACCCCAGAAGCAACGGCCAGGCCGAGCGCGCTAACGCGGAGATCCTGAGGGGCCTCAAGACAAGGATCATCAAAAAGAAGCTCAAGGAGGCCTGTGGCAGGGGCTGGTACGACGATCTCTAGTCCGTGCTTTGGTCCATCCGCACCACCGCCACCAAGCCGACAGGCGAGACTCCGTTCTTCCTCGTCTATGAAGCCAAAGCGGTTCTCCCTCACAAGGTCAGACATCGCTCCGCGCGGGTCCTGGCATTCGACGAAGCACATCAGGACGCCATGCGGGGGATGGACCTCGTGCTGGGGGAGGAACGCCGCCGCTAAGCCTCGCTCCGTGCGGCAAGGTACCAGCAGGCGCTGCGGCGGTATCACTGCCGCAGCCTACGCTCTAGGACGCTCAGGTGGGCGATCTCGTCCTGAGGCGGGTGCTCTCCAGGGAAGGGCTGCATAAGCTCTCACGCATGTGGGAGAGCCCATTTAGGGTTGCCCGTGTCTCCAGGCCTGGCGTGGTGCGCCTAGAGACGCGGGACGGGATCCCCATCCAGAACACTTGGAATCCAACACCTCTGGAAGTTCTACCCATGAAGCAAGGCCCAGTGCCTGTGAAGGTCTCCACCCGTGACACTCTCACGTAATAATGAGTGGGGTTGTACATGCCCCAAAGTGTATAGAGTGCCACCCTCAGGCCTCGGGGCTCCCTCCCACGTCCTAGTGGCAGCACTTAGCTCCGTGCTGGTGAGAAGACTAGACTAGGTGCCGGATGCGGCTATTCATTTGCTTTTTGTAGTTGGTTTGCAGCCTTTTAATGAAATTTGAAGTTCTGGCATTTCTCGATTGCTCGGTTGAGTCCTTTCTTTTCTCTACTTCTTCGCTCGGTTCTTTGTTTCGCGCCAGGGAAGACGGCAGTTGCCCGATGCTCTCCCTCGCGTGCCTCGCGTGGGGGCTAGGCAGGTGTGTGCATGCGCTGGGCTAGCCTAAGCCATGGACACACCTCACCAAAGCCCTGTCGCTCCAGAGCTTCGGCTCCCCTGACATTCGCGAGGCACCCTCGATTGAGCTCGCGATTGGCGCACCCCTCTCAGTCTGTGCACACGGGTACCGTGACATGGTGAGCTAGTCCATGATTAGCCCATGCCTGAGGCCTCGCGCAAGGAAGGATAAGGCACTCACGGACGTCCTAACAAATTCTGCAGCTTTGCAACGCCTCCGGATGTCAACGGCTCCCGAGCCAGCAACAAGAAGGGCTCACCAGGTGCTAGAGGGTGTGCCCTCGCGAGACAGGAAACTACCCCGGGCGCATCTAGCTAAGTTATCCATTTATGTTTACATGGAGCACGAATGCCATAACACAATACAGGAACAATAAACATAACACAAGTGGCATGAAAATTATAGTTCATTACACGCCCCGAAGGGCCCCATACTTGTTCTTAGAATGCAGGAAGAAGGGAAAGGACGAGCAAAAGTGGTGTGCGCACCCGCAGCGGCTCCCGAGCGTTGGCTCCCGGCGCCCCCTGCTACCTCTTGAGCACTATGTTGGTTTTCCCTTGAAGAGGAAAGGGTGATGCAGCAAAGTAGCATAAGTATTTCCCTCAGTTTTTGAGAACCAAGGTATCAATCCAGTAGGAGGCCACACGCAAGTCCCTCGTACCTAGACAAACAAATAACAACCTCGCAACCAACGCGATAAAGGGGTTGTCAATCCCTTCACGGTCACTTACGAGAGTGAGATCTGATAGAGATAATAATGATAAGATAAATATTTTCAGTATTTTTGTGATATAGATTGAAAGTAAAGATTGCAAAATAAACGGTAATAGAAAGTTGACGGGAGATTAATATAATGGAGAATAGACCCGGGGGCCATAGGTTTCACTAGTGTCTTCTCTCAAGATAGCATAAGTATTACGGTGGGTGAACAAATTACTGTTGAGCAATTGATAGAAAAGCGAATAATTATGAGAATATCTAGGCATGATCATGTATATAGGCATCACATCCGTGACAAGTAGACCGACTCTTGCCTGCATCTACTACTATTACTCCACACATTGACCGCTATCAATCATGCATCTAGAGTATTAAGTTCATAAGAATAGAGTAACGCATTAGGTAAGATGACATGATGTAGAGGGATAAACTCAAGCAATATGATATAAGCCCCATATTTTTATCCTCGATGGCAACAATACAATACGTGTTGTTTCCCTTTCTATCACTGGGATCGAGCACCGCAAGATTGAACCCAAAGCTAAGCACTTCTCCCATTGCAAGAAAGATCAATCTAGTAGGCCAAACCAAACTGATAATTCGAAGAGACTTGCAAAGCTGACCAATCATACATAAAAGATTTCAGAGAAGAATCAAACATTGTTCATAGATAGACTTGATCATAAACCCACAATTCATCGGATCTCGACAAACACACCGCAAAAAGAGTTACATCGAATAGATCTCCAAGAAGATCGAGGAGAACTTTGTATTGAGATCCAAAGAGAAAGAAGAAGCCATCTAGCTAATAGCTATGGACCCGAAGGTCTGAAGTAAACTACTCACACATCATCGGAGGGGCCATGGAGTTGATGTAGAGGCCCTCCATGATCGATGCCCCCTCCGGCGGAGCTCCGAAAAAGGCCCCAAGATGGGATCTCTTGGGTACAGAAGGTTGCGGCAGTGGAAATAGGGTTTCGTGGTGCTCCTGGATGTTTTCAGGGTATATGAATATATATATATATAGGAGGAAGAAGTAGGTCGGTGGAGCCACGAGGGGCCACGAGGGGGGAGGGCACGCCCAGGGGGGTAGGCGTGCCCCCTGCCTCGTGGCCTCCTCGGTTGTTTCTTGACGTCCACCTCAAGTCCTATGGATTACTTTTGTTCCAAAAATCATGCTCCGAAGGTTTCATTCCGTTTGGACTCCGTTTGATATTCCTTTTCTGCGAAACACTGGAATAGGCAAAAAAAAACAGCAATTTGCACTAGGCCTTGGGTTAATAGGTTAGTACCAAAAATAATATAAAAGTGTAAAATAAAGCTCATTAAACATCCAAAACAGAATATATAATAGCATGGAACAATCAAAAATTATAGATGCGTTGGAGACGTATCACCCCCCCCCCCAGACTCAGCCGGAGTCCTCCTCTCGCTTCACCAGAGTGCGGCGACAGGATGACCCACCACCGTCGTCATAGCGAGCACGGCGACATGGCGGCTGGTCATAGCCACCGATGCTGGAGCTTTCACTGGGGGAGGAGCTGTCGCTGCTAGATGAGCCACGACCATCGCCAAAAGGGAACTCGCCCCCGCCATCGTCGCGGCCGTTGTCAAGGCCCGGCTCGTCATCGCCACCGCTGTCCTTGGGGTAGCACCCTACGCGGCGGCCATCTTCCCCAAAAACCCTCACGTAGAGGGTCATGATTCCATCGTACTTGAAGTGGAGGGTGCACCTCTTGCTCAGGCCACGCGCGCGGGTGAACGTCTGCCAGCCGCAAGCCAGGATTGCGTTGCCCGCGGCGGATACCTCCACCGCGGCCCACGAGGACTTGTTGCAGCAACCATCAGCTTGCAGCCAGAAGCAGTCGAGATCTGCGGCCGACAGCTCACCGGCAAAGGAGCACGGGAGCTAGAGCCAAGTGCCGGCCAGCTGCTCCGACCACACCACGAACTCTGGGAGCACCTCCGCCGAATGGAAGCACGGCCAAGGAGGCCGGGCGACCATGGAGTGCCTCCCCTCGGCGCAAGGGCTGCTCCGCCTAGAGCGGCCTCCACCGCGGGAGGGGGCACTGCTCCGGCCGCCGAGGACGACGCCGACTTCCGAAGGAGTACGTTCACGCCCTCGAGGGTGCACGGTAAGGGTCACAGCGTGCTTGTAGGGGCGGCCACACCCCCTCTTGGGCGATGGTGGGACGGGCCCCTCCCGGCGTGCCTTCCCTTTCTCCGCGGCCGAGAACCTCTTCATCGGCGCCATGGGCGTCATAGCGAGACGGCGAAGAAAAGGAGAAGAAGAAGAAGAAGAAGAAGAAGAAGAAGAAGAAGAAGAAGAAGTAGAAGAAGAAGAAGAAGAAGAAGAAGCAGGCGGAGTGTAGAAGGAGATGGGCAACATGGGCTCCACCCCTCTCCTCACTTATAGCTAGAGGGAGGCCAACCGCCGGCCTCCACGATCATAGGTAATGATGGTTTTTCTTCTGCATGCAGCAGGGTCTCGTCAAGTCGAACGGTTGCCGAGGCAGTGTGGCTGCATGGGGAAGCGGAGACGCCCACGTCCCGTCAACTGCCACGCGTCAATCAAGGCCACAGGAAGTTGGGGCCCGCGGCGCTCCGCACTTGCCCTTTGGCTTCGCCTCGAAGCCAAGCTCGAGCGCGCCTTGGGCCTGGGGGCTACTGTCGGTGTTCTAGTACCGGGGGTGCCCAGACTTGCCTGCCTGTGGGCTTGTGCGTGGCTCCACCAACGGCCTGGTATGGCCCATCTTCAGCCACAACCACTCAAGACCCTCGCAAGGGGCCAAGCCTCGCGAGGCGGACGACACCAAGACCTCCCCGGGAGCAGCCTCACTAGGCTGGCTCCCGAGGAGAGGAGATCTCTATGCAAGGGGCACCTCGCGATGTTCACGTGACGTGAGCCATGACGACCAAGGTCAGGCGGGCGCTAGTGGGTGCAGTGTACCAGTTTCCTTTTTCATGCTAAAGAGGCAGGCGCAGGCGAGGAGTCATGAGGCATCAGGCAAAGGTTTCCATATCAGTGCAACAAGACCAAGACCAGCAGGACGGCAGGACGGAGGTCACCACGGAGCCCGCAGCAGTGTCACCACCAGAGCCTTTGGCAGGCGAAGACCACCTTTTCTCAGGACAGCTTGTACTAGTTGTCTCCCTTCAAACTTGGCCGTTGTGGGATCACTTCCCGCCTAACATTTGGGAAGAGGACCAGGGCCTCTATAAATAGGACTAGCCACCACCATAGGGAGGGATCGACTCATCCTGGATTGGATCCATTCCATCTCACATCCATCAGCTCGCCGAGCTCAAGAACACCTCTCCTCCTGAGGTTGTTCATCCATTGTACTAGTTCATCCTTAGCCTGTGAGGCAATCCACCAACACCACACTGGAGTAGGGTATTACACCGCAAGGTGGCCCGAACTAGTATAAACCCTTGTGTCTCTTGTTCCTTGGGTTCGTCGAGCTAGGCCGTGAGATCGTTGAGTGAGCGAACTAGGGCGAGAGTGTTCTTCGTGCGCACCCCAAAGTTCGAACCTCAAGGGTTAGCTAGAACCCGCAATCCGACAAAAACTATGCCCCCTGGTCTATCTTTATCATATATTAAAAATCCAAATATAGCTTGCTGCAATGTATTTACCTTTATTTTTTGTGGTTTTTTATCTATCTATCACTACGAGATTTGATCCTTACAATTAACCGTCAAGGGATTGACAAGCCCTTGTTTGTGTTGGGTGCAAGTATTTGTTATTTTGTGTGTAGGTTCTGTTCACGAGGTATTGCGTGGTTCTTTTACTGGATTGATAACCTTAGTCTTAACAGTGGGAAATACTTGTCTCTACTGTACTTCATCATCATCTCCTCTTCGGGGAAATCCCAACGCATCTCACAAGTAGCACGGATGCGCCCGGGCGCCCCCATATCTACCCCATATTTGGGCTGGATATGAGGGGCGCCAGTCAGCCCGGGCGTTTGAGTCCCGTTTGAGACGTCTGTTTGGGTCGAATTTTCGTGGCCGGGCCGTCCGCCCAGGCGCTTGAGGAGGGTTTGTGGCGCCCGACTGTAGATTCTCTAATATTAGGTGGTTGTACAAAGCATGTAGTACTCTCACTAGTAGACCTAGAATCACATGCTTGGTGTCTCAGTTCAAAGTTTACATTAAACATCATCATAATCACAAGAAAATCTTAAAATAGCTACAACTTGATGAATATTTTGTGGTAGGTATATAGTAAATATTTTTTTCAAAATTTTGGAGTGGGTGCCATGGCACCCCTGGCACCCTCACTAGATTCGTCTCTTGGACCTCGTAGTGACATATCTCTGAATGTAGTGCTAATCCTTGTTGGAGGAGATGTTGATGATAGATTCCTTGTCCATATCCTTGACAAAGCCCCAGATGTGGTGCCCCTCCTTGTCCATGGCATCGGCTCATCACTGGACCCAAGCGTTTTGGCTCAACAAACATCGTGCCCTGCCTCCAATCCATCGTTGTGTACGCCACACGGGCAGCCTCGGCTGAGTGCATGAATTCAATGGAAATCTCGAACACGAGCTCCTCCACCGCTTCTACATCGGTGAGGGCGGCGGCAGCGTCCTCAATGGTAGGCTGGACCGCGAGTTGTGCCTCCATAGCTTCGTGCTCAGTGAGGTCCATGTCCTCCCCCATCTCCATCTCTATCTTCATCTTGGCAATCTAGCATGACTAAGTGTTTGATACAACAAGACCAAACGAGAAACGAGAGACACAATTTTTTACATGGGAAACCCTTATGAAAAAAACACAGGCACAACTTCACTATGATGGAGGAGTATACAAGTACGAGATAGCATGTCGTCTTTAGATGCGACTACATATGGTATATATAAGGGGAAACAGTAAGAGTCCTTGGATGACAAGTAAACGAGTTGTACTCGTAAGCATCAGTGCCAAAGCAATGCCCACACCACACACCACTCGTACTATGTCTAGCATGAGACGGTGTCGTGTCCAACGCGGTAGTAGAATTTGGATCATAATTTCACAGTCTCCACCCTAAGCCAAATTTACTCCAGTAGTTGAAGAAAGTAACAAATCTCCATCCAAATCAAATTAAACACCTGGTGAGTCAAAGTCCATAGAACTAGTTAGAAATACCATTCAAATTTATTGTAGGAAATGATTTTGTCATCCTATTAGCAAGATTATCATGTGTGTTTATCTTGCATATCTTCAAATTACCTTTAGCAATAACATCTCAAATATATTGATATCTAACGTCAATGTGTCTTGTTCTCTCCTAATACATTTGATTCTTTGTAAGACATATAACACTTTGATTATCACAAATATGGTAGGGCAAGATGTATCTCCATAAAGATTAATTTATAAGTCTTAACCAAATAGCTTCTTCGCATACCTCAGAAATAGCCATATACTCGGTATCAATAGTGGAACAAGCTACAATAGAGTGCAAAGTTTCTTTCCAACTCGGGGCACAGTCACCAATGGTGAAAGCATAACATGTGTGTGATCTTCTTTGTCCAAATCGCTAGCAAAATCAAAATTAACAAAACCACCAAAACCAACAAGTCCATTTGTAAATAAGCATTAGAAGTACCTCACATGTATATGAAAAATCCACTGAACTGCTTTCTTGTGCTTATTTCCATGATTAGTCATGTATCTACTAACAACACTCGGTGCATATGATAAATCAGGACAAGACAAACCATGGCATACATCGATCAGTGAACCAACTGCACTAGAATAGGGAACTCTAGACATGTGCTCAATATCAACATCTGACTTAGGACATAAGGCTAATGATAATTTGAAGTTTGTAGCTAACGGAGTACTCACTTGGCATCATTCATGTTAAAAAGATGAATGACTTTATCATTTGAGGTAATACACCAGTGGTGCTTGAACTTGCCATGGATGTGCACTTTAGTGCCTGAACTTGCAAAATACATTGAACTGGTTCCATTGCTTGGCATGGACGTGCATATATGGTTCAAATGGCGTTTGTATACATCCGTGAAGTTGAGGAGACGTGCCAACATGCCATGGGGCCCGATGTCAGCGACAAGGGTGTGTGGCCTGGTGTTTTGCGGAAAAAACTCCGGAATTATTTTCTTACAATAAAGCCCTCAAGGAGAAACTGATAAATTATAAAATAAAATCTAGGAGTATAACTATAAGATAAAATTGAAAATATTTATGAAAGATTAAAAGGTTTATATGATTCAAGTATTATTCATGTGAGGATCCGCAGTCTAATGGCGCACTATGCTTGTATTTATTTTTTTAGAAAACACACAAACTTATATACTATATAAACTTTTTAAAACAAGAGAGTTTTTTTGTGAAAGCATGAACACATTGATATACTACATAAATAGTTTATTAAAAATGTGGAAATTTTGAAATATATGAGAATTTATTTAAATATATGAACGTTTCTAAAAATTAGTTTAATATTTTATTAAAATGCAAACATTTTTCAAATTATAAAATATATTCTTAATTCATAATTTTATTATGTGTATTTCTGTTAAATTATTGCATAGGTATTTTATGAAGTTATAGGAACATTTTAACGTAATTTGTTTGAAATATATGTATATTGTTTATAATGCGACAATAATTTACGTGTTTATAAAAAGGAAATGAAAAGGAACAAATTCGTTTAAAACTAAGCCAC
This sequence comes from Triticum urartu, assembly GCF_003073215.2. NCBI lineage: Eukaryota > Viridiplantae > Streptophyta > Magnoliopsida > Poales > Poaceae > Triticum > Triticum urartu. The sequence goes on from NC_053026.1 coordinate 470,753,352, forward strand.
ACCATGGTCCGTTTTAGCCACACGGGGTCGTTATGTTATAAATCTAAATTTATCATTTTACCATTCGATGTCGTCAGTTGGAGTGGTATGTGCGGCCGCTATGGAGCCCCTGGTTGCAGGTTCAAATCAAATGGCACTATATTGCTAGAATAATTTTTTAATTTATGTTGTTCAGCTTTATGTTTATAAAGAATATGAAATCCTTTCTTGACACTAAATTTGAACGGGTCGACTGGCTAGCCATGCAGACCTATGTGTGTGGTTTGAACTCCGGACGAGTTTTAATTATTTAAAGATTACTAATTTTTTTCAATTTATCAGTTTCTCTCTGAGGGTTTTTTGTAAGAAAAAAATATTCTAGGGGGTTTTCTGCAAAGAACCTGGCCACACGCCTCGTCCCTTACATCCTGGCATGCCTCGTTAGCGTCATGAATGTATAAAAACGAGATTTGAACCGTATATGCATGTCCATGCCAAGTTATGGAACCAGTTCAATGTATTTTGCAAGTTTAGGCACCAAGGCGCACATTCGTGACAAGTTCAAGCACCAGTGATGTATTTACCTCTTATCATTTTATCCCTTCTAACTAAGGTATAACTTTCTAGGTGGTTGATAACCCATAAGTATAGGGGATCGCAACAATTTTCGAGGGTAGGTTATTCAATCCAAATTTATAGATTCGACACAAGGGGAGCCAAAGAATATTTGAAGGTATTAGCAGCTGAGTTGTCAATTCAACCACACCTGGTGATTAATTATCTGCAGCAAAGTGATCAGTAGCAGAGTAATTTGATAGTTTTGATGGTAGTGACAGTAGCAACGGTAACAGTAACGGTGGTAGCGATATTTTGTAGCAAGTGTAACAGTGATGATAGCAGTAGTAACACAGCAAAATCAATAAGGATAAATTTGTAGGCATTGGATCAGTGACTTGTTGGATGATATTCATCATGAGACAGTTATAACCTAGGGTGATACAGCACTAGCTCCAGTTCATCAATATAATGTAGGCATGTATTCCGTAAATAGTCATATGTGCTTTATTAAAAGAACTTGCATGCATGACATCTTTTGTCCTACCCTCCTGTGGCAGCGGGGTCCATATTGAAAACTAAGGGATATTAAGGCCTCCATTTAATAGAGAACTAGAACAAAGCATTAACAAATAGTGAATACATGAACTCCTCAAACTACGGTTATCACCGGGAGTGGGCCCGGTTGTTGTCACTCCGGGGTTGCCGGATCATAACCGTAGTAGGTGACTATGACTTGCAAGATCGGATCCAAAACATGGATATAATTATGAATTCATAAACGGTTTAGATCTGAAATCATGGCACCCGGGCCCAAAGTGACAAGCATTAAGCATGGCAAAGTCATAGCAACATCAATCTAAGAACATAGTGGATATTAGGGATCAGGCCCTAACAAAACTAACTCGATTACATGATGAATCTCATCCAACTCCTCACCGACTAGCGAGCCTACGAAGGAATTACTCACTCCCGGTGGGGAGCATCATGGAATTGGCGATGGAGATAGGTTGGTGATGAGGAAGATCGAAGATCCCCCTCTCCGGAGCCCCAAACGGACTCCAGATCTGCCGTCCCGAGGAAGAACAGGGCTTGGCGGCGGCTCCGTCTCATGGATCGTGATAATTCTTTCTCCCTGATTTTTTTCTGGAAATATGTGAATTTATAGTATCAGGAGGGTCATTGATACGTCTCCAATGTAACTATAATTTTTTATTGTTCCATGCTATTATATTATCCGTTTTGGATGTCTATTGGGCTTTAATATGCTCTTTTATATTATTTTTGGGACTAACCTATTAACCGGAGGCCCAGTGCCAATTTTTGTTTTTTTGCCTATTTTAGAGTTTTGCAGAAAAGGAATACCAAATGGAATTAAACATTCGCGACTATCTTTCTTGAACCGAAAGCAATCCAGAAGACTTGGAGTTGAAGTCTGGAACTCCACGAGGAAGCCACGAGGCAGGAAGGCACTGTTGGAAATATGCCCTAGAGGCAATAATAAAATGGTTATTATTATATTTCTTTGTTCATGATAATTGTCAATTGTTCATGCTATAATTGTGTTATCCGGAAATCATAATACATGTGTGAATACATAGACCACAACACGTCCCTAGTGAGCCTCTAGTTGACTAGCTCGTTGATCAAAAGATAGTCATGGTTTCCTGACTATGGACATTGGATGTCATTGATAACGGGATCACATCATTAGGAGAATGATGTGATGGACAAGACCCAATCCTAAGCATAGCTCAAAGATCGTGTAGTTCGTTTGCTGTAGCTTTTCTGAATGGCAAGTATCATTTCCTTAGACCATGAGATTGTGCAACTCCCGGACACCGTAGGAGTGCCTTGGGTGTGCCAAACATCACAACGTAACTGGGTGACTATAAAGGTACATTACAGGTATCTCCAAAAGTGTCTGTTGGGTTGGCACGAATCGAGATTGGGATTTGTCACTCCGTATGACGGAGAGGTATCTCTGGGCCCACTCGGTAATGCATCATCATAATGAGCTCAATGTGATCAAGTGGTTGATCATGGGATCATGCATTACGGTACGAGTAAAGTGACTTGCCGGTAACGAGACTGAACAAGGTATTGGGATACCGACGATCGAGTCTCGGGCAAGTAACGTACCGATTGACACAAAGGGAATTGTATACGGATTGATTGAATCCTCGACATCGTGGTTCATCCGATGAGATCATCGAAGAGCATGTGGGAGCCAACATGGGTATCCAGATCCCGCTGTTGGTTATTGACCGGAGAGTCATCTCGGTCATGTCTGCATGTCTCCCGAACCCGTAGGGTCTACACACTTAAGGTTCGGTGACGCTAGGGTTGTTAGGAAGACTTGTATGTGATTACCGAATGTTGTTCGGAGTCCCGGATGAGATCCCGGACATCACAAGGAGTTCAGGAATGGTCCGGAGGTGAAGATTTATATGTAGGAAGTTGTCATACGGTCACCGGAAAGGTTCGGGGGCATATTGGTATTGTACCGGGGCCACCGGAGGGGTTCCGGGGGTCCACCGGGAGGGGCCACCTCTCTCAGAGGACCTAATGGGCTGTAGAGGAAAGGGGAACCAGCCCTACATGGGCTGGCCGCATCCCCCCTTGGGCCCATGCGCCTAGGGTTGGGGGGAACCCTAAAGGGGGCGCCCCCCTTGCTTGGGGGGCAAGCCCCCTCCCCTTGGCCGCCGCCCCCCCTCTAGATCTCATCTAGAGGGGGCCGGCCCCCTTCCTCCTTCCCCTATAAATAGAGGTGCAAGGGGAGGGCTGCACACAACATCCAAGGCGCAGCCCCTCCCCTCCCCAACACCTCTCCTCCTCCGTAAGAGCTCGGCGAAGCCCTGGCGGAGTACTGCAGCTTCACCACCACCACGCCGTCGTGCTGCTGTTGGAGCCCTCTTCCTAAACCTCTCCCTCCTCCTTGCTGGATCAAGGCGCGGGAGACGTCCTCGCTCCGTACGTGTGTTGAACGCGGATGTGCCGTCTGTTCGGCGCTAGGATCTTCGGTGATTTGGATCACGACGAGTATGACTCCATCAACCCCGTTCTCTTCAACGCTTCCGCTCGCGATTTACAAGGGTATGTAGATGCACTCCTCTCTTCCTCGTTGCTAGATGACGCCATAGATTGATCTTGGTGATGCGTAGAAAATTTTAAAATTCTGCTACGTTCCCCAACAGTGGTATCAGAGCTAGGTCTATGCGTAGTTACTATGCATGAGTAGAACACAAAGCAGTTGTGGGTGTCGATATTGTCAATTTACTTGCCGTTACTAGTCTTATCTTGATTCGATGGCATCATGGGATGAAGCAGCCCGGACCGACCTTACACGTACGCTTAGGTGAGACTGGTTCCACCGATTGACATGCACTAGTTGCATAAGGTGGCTGGCGGGTGTCAGTATCTCCCACTTTAGTCAGATCGGATTCGATGAATAGGGTCCTTATGAAGGGTAAATAGAAATTGGCAATTCACGTTGTGCTTTTGGCGTAGGTAAGAAACGTTCTTGCTAGAATCCTATAGCAGCCACGTAAAAACTTGCAACAACAATTAGAGGACGTCTAACTTGTTTTTGCAGCAAGTGTTTTGTGATGTGATATGGCCAAAGGATGTGATGAATGATATATGTGATGTATGAGATGATCATGTTCTTGTAATAGGAATCACGACTTGCATGTCGATGAGTATGACAACCGGCAGGAGCCATAGGAGTTGTCTTTATTTATTTATGACCTACGTGTCAACATAAACGTCATGTAATTACTTTACTTTATTGCTAAAGCGTTAGCCATAGTAGTAGAAGTAATAGATGACGAGACAACTTCAAGAAGACACGATGATGGAGATCATGGTGTCATGCTGGTGACAACGATGATCATGGAGCCCCGAAGATGGAGATCAAAAGGAGCAAATGATATTGGCCATATCATGTCACTATTTGATTGCATGTGATGTTTATCATGTTTTGCATCTTATTTGCTTAGAACGACGGTAGCTTAAATAAGATGATCCCTCGAAATAATTTCAAGAAAGTGTTCCCCCTAACTGTGCACCGTTGCGAAGGTTCGTTGTTTCAAAGCACCAAGTGATGATCAGGTGTGATAGATTCTAACGTTCGAATACAACGTGTGTAAGCCAGATTTACACACGCAATACACTTAGGTTGACTTGACGAGCCTAGCATGTACAGACATGGCCTCGGAACACAGAAGACCGAAAGGTCGAGCATGAGTCATATAGAAGATACGATCAACATGAAGATGTTCACCGATGTTGACTAGTCCGTCTCACGTGATGATCGGACACGGCCTAGTTAACTCGGATCATGTTATACTTAGATGACTGGAGGGATGTCTATCTGAGTGGGAGTTCATTGAATAATTTGATTAGATGAACTTGATTATCATGAACTTAGTCTAAAATCTTTACAATATGTCTTGTAGATCAAATGGCCCACGTTGTCCTCAACTTCAACGCGTTCCTAGAGAAAACCAAGCTGAAAGACGATGGCAGCAACTATACGGACTGGGTCCGGAACCTGAGGATCATCCTCATAGCTGCCAAGAAAGATTATGTCCTAGAAGAACTGCTAGGTGACGCACCCGTCCCACAGAACCAAGACGTTATGAACGCTTGGCAGTCACGTGCTGATGATTACTCCCTTGTTCAGTGCGGCATGCTTTACAGCTTAGAACCGGGGCTCCAAAAGCGTTTTGAGAGACACGGAGCATATGAGATGTTCGAAGAGCTGAAAATGGTTTTTCAAGCTAATGCCCGGGTCGAGAGATATGAAGTCTCCGACAAGTTCTTCAGCTATAAAATGGAGGAAAATAGTTCTGTTAGTGAGCACATACTCAAAATGTCTGGGTTGCATAACCGCTTGACTCAGCTGGGAGTTAATCTCCCGGATGACGCGGTCATTGACAGGATCCTTCAGTCGCTTCCACCTAGCTACAAGAGCTTTGTGATGAACTTCAATATGCAGGGGATGGAAAAGACCATTCCTGAGGTATATTCAATGCTGAAATCAGCAGAGGTAGAAGTCCAAAAGGAACATCAAGTGTTGATGGTGAATAAAACCACTAAGTTCAAGAAAGGCAAGGGTAAGAAGAACTTCAAGAAGGACGGCAAGGGAGTTGCCGCGCTCGGTAAGCAAGCTACCAGGAAGAAGCCAAAGAATGGACCCAAGCCTGAGACTGAGTGTTTTTATTGCAAGGGAAGTGGTCACTGGAAGCGGAACTGCCCCAAATACTTAGCGGACAAGAAGGCCGGCAACACTAAAGGTATATGTGATATACATGTAATTGATGTGTACCTTACCAGTACTCGTAGTAGCTCCTGGGTATTTGATATCGGTGCAGTTGCTCACATTTGTAACTCAAAGCAGGAGCTGCGGAATAAGCGGAGACTGGCGAAGGACGAGGTGACGATGCGCGTCGGGAATGGTTCCAAGGTCGATGTGATCGCCGTCGGCACGCTGCCTCTACATTTACCCACGGGATTAGTTTTAAACCTCAATAATTGTTATTTAGTGCCAGCTTTGAGCATGAACATTGTATCAGGATCTCGTTTAATTCGAGATGGCTACCCATTTAAATCCGAGAATAATGGTTGTTCTATTTATATGAGAGATATGTTTTATGGTCATGCTCCCATGGTGAATGGTTTATTCTTAATGAATCTCGAGCGTAATGCTAGACATATTCATAGTGCGAATACCAAAAGATGTAAGGTTGATAATGATAGTCCCACATACTTGTGGCACTGCCGCCTTGGTCACATAGGTGTCAAACGCATGAAGAAGCTCCATGCAGATGGACTTTTAGAGTCTCTTGATTACGAATCATTTGACACGTGCGAACCATGCCTCATGGGTAAAATGACCAAGACTCCGTTCTCAGGAACAATGGAGCGAGCAACCAACTTATTGGAAATCATACATACTGATGTGTGCGGTCCAATGAGTGTTGAGGCTCGCGGTGGCTATCGTTATGTTCTCACCCTCACTGATGACTTGAGTAGATATGGGTATGTCTACTTAATGAAACACAAGTCTGAGACCTTTGAAAAGTTCAAGGAATTTCAGAGTGAGGTTGAGAATCAACGTGACAAGAAAATCAAGTTCTTGCGATCAGATCGTGGGGGAGAATACTTGAGTCATGAATTTGGTACACACTTAAGAAAATGTGGAATAGTTTCACAACTCACGCCGCCTGGAACACCTCAGCGTAATGGTGTGTCCGAACGTCGTAATCGCACTCTATTGGATATGGTGCGATCTATGATGTATCTTACCGATTTACCGCTGTCATTTTGGGGCTATGGTTTAGAGACTGCCGCATTCACTTTAAACAGGGCTCCGTCGAAATCCGTTGAGAAGACACCGTATGAATTATGGTTTGGGAAGAAACCTAAGCTGTCGTTTCTAAAAGTTTGGGGATGCGATGCTTATGTCAAGAAACTTCAACCTAAAAAGCTCGAACCCAAGTCGGAAAAATGCGTCTTCATAGGATACCCTAAAGAAACTGTTGGGTATACCTTCTACCTCAGATCCGAAGACAAGATCTTTGTTGCCAAGAATGGGTCCTTTCTAGAGAAAGAGTTTTTCTCGAAAGAAATAAGTGGGAGGAAAGTAGAACTTGATGAAGTATTACCTCTTGAACCGGTAAGTGGCGCAGCTCAAGAAAATGTTCCTGAGGTGCCTGCACCGACTAGATAGGAAGTTAATGATGATGATAATGAAACGTCAGATCAAGTTACTACTGAACTTCGTAGGTCCACGAGGACACGTTCCGCACCAGAGTGGTACGGAAACCCTGTCTTGGAAATCATGTTGTTAGACAACGGTGAACCTTCGAACTATGAAGAAGCGATGGCGGGCCCGGATTCCGACAAATGGCTGGAAGCCATGAAATCTGAGATAGGATCCATGTATGAAAACGAAGTATGGACTTTGACTGACTTGCCCGATGATCGGCGAGCCATAGAAAATAAATGGATCTTTAAGAAGAAGATAGACGCGGATGGTAATGTGACCATCTATAAAGCTCGGCTTGTCGCTAAGGGTTATCGACAAGTTCAAGGGGTTGACTACGATGAGACTTTCTCACCCGTAGCGAAGCTGAAGTCCGTCCGAATCATGTTAGCAATTGCCGCATTCTATGATTATGAGATATGGCAAATGGACGTCAAAACGGCATTCCTTAATGGTTTCCTTAAGGAAGAATTGTATATGATGCAGCCGGAAGGTTTTGTCGATCCTAAGAATGCTGACAAGGTGTGCAAGCTCCAACGCTCGATTTATGGGCTGGTGCAAGCATCTCGGAGTTGGAACATTCGTTTTGATGAGATGATCAAAGCGTTTGGGTTTATGCAGACTTATGGAGAAGCCTGCATTTACAAGAAAGTGAGTGGGAGCTCTATAGCATTTATCATATTGTATGTGCATGACATATTGTTGATGGGAAATGATATAGAATTCTTGGAAAGCATAAAGGCCTACTTGAACAAGTGTTTTTCAATGAAGGACCTTGGAGAAGCTGCTTATATATTTGGCATCAAGATCTATAGAGATAGATCGAGACGCCTCATTGGTCTTTCACAGAGTACGTACCTTGACAAGATATTGAAGAAGTTCAAAATGGATCAGTCAAAGAAGGGGTTCTTGCCTGTATTGCAAGGTACGAGATTGAGCACGGCTCAATGCTGTTGGAAATATGCCCTAGAGGCAATAATAAATTGATTACTATTATTATATTTCCTTGTTCATGATAATCGTTTATTATCCATGCTAGAATTGTATTGATAGGAAACTCAGTTACATGTGTGGATCCATAGACAACACCATGTCCCTAGTAAGCCTCTAGTTGACTAGCTCGTTGATCAATAGATGGTTAGGGTTTCCTGACCATGGACATTGGATGTCGTTGATGACGGGATCACATCATTAGGAGAATGATGTGATGGACAAGACCCAATCCTAAGCATAGCACAAAGATCGTGTAGTTCGTATGCTAAAGCTTTTCTAAATGTCAAGTATCATTTCCTCAGGCCATGAGATTGTGCAACTCCCGGATACCGTAGGAATACTTTGGGTGTGCCAAACGTCACAATGTAACTGGGTGGCTATAAAGGTACACTACAGGTATCTCCGAAAGTGTCTGTTGGGTTGGCACGAATCGAGACTGGGATTTGTCACTTCGTGTGACGGAGAGGTATCTCTGGGCCCACTCGGTAGGACATCATCATAATGTGCACAATGTGACCAAGGAGTTGATCACGGGATGATGTGTTACGGAACGAGTAAAGAGACTTACCGGTAACGAGATTGAACAAGGTATCGGGATACCGACGATCGAATCTCGGGCAAGTACAATACCGCTAGACAAAGGGAATTGAATACGGGATTGATCGAATCCTTGACATCGTGGTTCATCCGATGATCATCGTGGAACATGTGGGAACCAACATGGGTATCCAGATCGCGTTGTTGGTTATTGACCGGAGAACGTCTCGGTCATGTCTGCATGGTTCCCGAACCCGTAGGGTCTACACACTTAAGGTTCGATGACGCTAGGGTTATAAAGGAAGTTTGTATGTGGTTACCGAATGTTGTTCGGAGTCCCGGATGATATCCCGGACGTCACGAGGAGTTCCGGAATGGTCCGGAGGTAAAGATTTATATATGGGAAGTCCTGTTTTGGTCACCGAAAAAGTTTTGGGTTTTATCGGTAACGTACCGGGACCACCGGGAGGGTCCCGGGGGTCCACCAAGTGGGGCCACCATCCCCGGAGGCTTGCATGGGCCATGTGTGGGAGGGGACCAGCCCCAGGTGGGCTGGTGCGCCCCCCACCAAGGCCCAAGGCGCAAGGGAGAGTGGAAGGGGGCAAACCCTAGGCTCAGATGGGCCTAAGGCCCACCTAGTGGTGCGCCCCCCTCTCTCCCCCCTTGGCCGCCCCCCTTAGATGGGATCTAGGCTGGCCGCCACCCCTAGGGGTGGAAACCCTAGGTGGGGCGCAGCCCCTTCCCTTCCCCTATATATACTTGAGGTTTGGGCTGCCCATCACACATGAATTCTTCCCCTGTTGGTGCAGCCCTACACCTCTTCCTCCTCGTCTCTTGCGATGCTTGGCGAAGCCCTGCTAGAGTACCACGCTCCTCCACCACCACCACGTCGTTGTGCTGCTGCTGGATGGAGTCTTCCTCAACCTCTCCCTCTCTCCTTGCTGGATCAAGGCATGGGAGACGTCACCGGGCTGTACGTGTGTTGAACGCGGAGGTGCCGTCCGTTCGGCACTAGGATCTCCGGTGATTTGGATCACGACGAGTACGACTCCTTCAACCCCGTTCTCTTGAACGCTTCCACATAGCGATCTCCAAGGGTATGTAGATGCACTCTCCATCCCCTCATTGCTGGTTTCTCCATAGATAGATCTTGGTGACACGTAGGAAAATTTTGAATTTCTGCTACGTTCTCCAACAGTGGCATCATGAGCTAGGTCTATTGCGTAGATTCTATGCACGAGTAGAACACAAAGTAGTTGTGGGCGTTGATTTTGTTCAATATGCTTACCGTTACTAGTCCAATCTTGATTCGGCGGCATTGTGGGATGAAGCGGCCCGGACCGACCTTACACGTACTCTTACGTGAGATTGGTTCCACTGACCGACATGCACTAGTTGCATAAGGTGGCTAGCGGGTGTCTGTCTCTCCCACTTTAGTCGGATCGGATTCGATGAAAAGGGTCATTATGAAGGTTAAATAGAAATTGGCATATCACGTTGTGGTTTTTGCGTAGGTAAGAAACGTTCTTGCTAGAAACCCATAGCAGCCACGTAAAACATGCAAACAACAATTAGAGGACTTCTAACTTGTTTTTGCAGGGTATGCTATGTGATGTGATATGGCCAAAGGATGTGATGAATGATATATGTGATGTATGAGATGATCATGTTCTTGTAATAGGAATCACGACTTGCATGTCGATGAGTATGACAACCGGCAGGAGCCATAGGAGTTGTCTTTATTTATTTATGACCTGCGTGTCAACATAAACGTCATGTAATTACTTTACTTTATTGCTAACCGTTAGCTGTAGTAGTAGAAGTAATAGTTGGCGAGACAACTTCATGAAGACACGATGATGGAGATCATGATGATGGAGATCATGGTGTCATGCCGGTGACGATGATGATCATGGAGCCCCGAAGATGGAGATCAAAAGGAGCAATATGATATTGGCCATATCATGTCACTATTTGATTGCATGTGATGTTTATCATGTTTATACATCTTATTTGCTTAGAACGACGGTAGTAAATAAGATGATCCCGCATTAAAATTTCAAGAAAGTGTTCCCCCTAACTGTGCACCGTTGCGAAAGTTCGTTGTTTCGAAGCACCACGTGATGATCGGGTGTGATAGATTCTAACGTTCACATACAACGGGTGTAAGACAGATTTACACACGCGAAACACTTAGGTTGACTTGACGAGCCTAGCATGTACAGACATGACCTCGGAACACAAGAGACCGAAAGGTCGAGCATGAGTCGTATGGTAGATACGATCAACATGAAGATGTTCACCGATGTTGACTAGTCCGTCTCACGTGATGATCGGACACGGCCCAGTTGACTCGGATCATGTAATCACTTAGATGACTAGAGGGATGTCTATCTGAGTGGGAGTTCATAAGATGAACTTGATTATCCTGAACATAGTCAAAAGGTCTTCGCAAATTATGTCATAGCTCGCGCTTCAGTTCTACTGTTTAGATATGTTCCTAGAGAAAATTTAGTTGAAAGTTGACAGTAGCAATTATGCGGACAGTAGAAAGCTTATGTCCTTAATGCACCGCTCAGTGTGCTGAACCCCGAACGTCGTTTGTGGATGTTACGAACATCGGACATACACATTTAGATAACTACGTGATAGTTCAGTTAAATGGTTTAGAGTTGAGGCACCAAAGACGTTTTCGAAATGTCGCGGAACATATGAGATGTTTCGAGGGCTGAAATTGGGATTTCAGGCTCGTGCCCACGTCAGGAAGTATGAGACCTCCGACGATTTTCTTAGCCTACAAACTAAGGAGAAAAGCTCAATTGTTGAGCTTGTGCTCAGATTGTCTGAGTAGAACAATCATTTGAATTGAGTGGGAGTTGATCTTCCAGATAAGATATTGATGTTTCTTCGAAGTCATTACCACCAAGCTGCTAGAGCTTCATGATGAACTATAATGTATCAGGGACATATATGATGATCCTTGAGATATTCGCGATGTTTGACACCACAAAAGTAGAAATCAAGAAGGAGCATCAATTGTTGATGGTTGGTGAAACCACTAGTTTCAAGAAGGACAAGGGAAAGAAAGGGATACTTCATGGAACAACAAATCAGTTGCTGTTCTAGTGAAGAAACCCAAAGTTGAACCCAAGCCCGAGACTAAGTGCTTCTGTAATAAAGGGAACAGCCACTGGAGCAGAATTACCCTAGATACTTGGTAGATGAGAAGGCTGGCAAAGTCGATTGAAGTATATTGGATATACATTGTGTTAATGTGTACTTTACTAGTACTCCTAGTAGCACCAGGGTATTAGATACCGTTTCGGTTGCTAAGTGTTAGTAACTCGAAATAAAAGCTACGGAATAAACGGAGACTAGCTAAAGGTGAGATGACAATATGTGTTGGAAGTATTTCCAAGGTTGATCAAATGTCGTACGCTCCCTCTACCATCGAGATTGGTGTTTGCGTTGAGCATAGACATGATTGGATTATGTCTATTGCAATACGGTTATTCATTTAAGGAGAATAATGGTTACTCTGTTTATTTGAATAATACCTTCAATGGTCTTGCACCTAAAATGAATGGTTTATTGAATCTCGATCGTAATGATACACATGTTCATGCCAAAAGATAGTAATGACAGTACCACCTACTTGTGGCACTGCCACATAAGTCATAACGGTATAAAACGCATGAAGAAGCTCCATGTTGATGGATCTTTGGGCTCACTCGGTTTTGAAAAGGTTGAGACATGCGAACCATGTCTATTGGTGTATATGCATGAAGAAACTCCATGCAAATGGACCGTTTGGACTCACTTGATTTTGAATCACTTGAGACATGCAAATCATACCACATGGGCAAGATGACTGAAAGCCTCGTTTTCAGTAAAATGGAACTAGAAAGCAACTTGTTGGAAGTAATACATTTTGATGTGTGCAGTCCAATGAGTGCTGAGGCATGTAGTGGATATCGTTATGTTCTTACTTCACAGATGATTTGAGTAGATGTTGAGTATATTTACTTGATGAATCATGAGTCTGAATTATTGAAAGGTCCAGTAATTTCAGGGTGAAGTTGAAAGATCGTCGTGACAAGAGGATAAAATATCTATGATATGATCATAGAGATGAATATCTGAATTACGAGTTTGGCACAGAATTAAGACATTATGGAAATTGCTTCACAACTAATACAGCCTGGAACACCATAGTGTGATGGTGTGTCCAAACATCATAACTGCACCCTATTGGATATGATGCATCCATGATGTCTCTTATCGAATTACCATGATAGTTTATGGGTTGGGCATTAGAGACAACCACATTCACTTTAAATAAGGCACCACGTAATTCCGATGAGATGACACCGTATGAACTATCGTTTAGAGAAACCTAAGCTGTCATTTCTTAAAAGTTTGGGGCTGCGATGCTTATGTGAAAAAGTTTCAGGCTGATAAGCCCGAACCCAAAGCGGATAAATGCATCTTCATAGGACACCCAAAACAGTTGGGTATACCTCCTGTCTCAGATCCGAAAGCAATAAGGGATTGTTTCTAGAATCGGGTCCTTTCTTGAGGAAAAGTTTCTCTCAAAAGAATTGAGTGGGAGGATGGTGGAGACTTGATGAGGTTGTTGAACCGTCTCTTCAACTAGTGTGTGGCAGGGCACAGGAAGTTGTTCCTGTGGCACCTACACCAATTGAAGTGGAAGCTTATGATAGTGATCATGAAACTTCAGATCAAGTCACTACCAAACCTCGTGGGATGACAAGGATGCATACTACTTCAGAGTGGTACGTAATCCTGTCTTGGAAGACATGTTGCTAGACAACAATGAACCTACGAGCTATGGAGAAGCGATGGTGGGCCCGGATTCCGATAAATGGCTCGAGGCCATAAAATCTGAGAGAGGATCCATGTATGAAAACAATGTGTAGACTTTGGCAGAACGGCTCGATAGTCGTAAGACTGTTGAGTACAGATGGATTTTTAAAAGGAAGATGGACAATGATGGTAAGTATCACCATTAAGAAAGCTTGACTTGTCGTTAAGATTTTTTCCGTCAAGTTCAAGGAGTTGACTATGATGAGACTTTCTCACTCGTAGCGATGCTAAGAGTCTGTTGGAATTATATTAGCGATTACTGCATTATTTATGAAATCTTGTAGATAGGATGTCAAAACATTGTTTCCTCGATGATTTTCTTGAGGAAAGGTTGTATGTGATACAACCGGAAGGTTTTGTAAATCCTGAAAGATGCTAATAAGTATGCAAAGCTCCAGCAATCCTTCTAAGGACTGGAGTAAGCATCTCGGAGTTGGAATGTATGCTTTGATGAGATGATCAAAGATTTTGGGTTTGTACAACGTTTATGAGAAACTTGTATTTCCAAAGAAGTGAGTGGGAGCACTATAGAATTTCTGATGAGTATATGTTGTTGACATATTGTGGATCAGAAATGATGTAGAATTTCTGGAAAGCATATAGGGTTATTTGAAAAGTGTTTTTCAATAGAAAACCTGGATTAGGCTACTTGAACATTGAGCATCTAGATCTATGAGGATAGATCAAAAATGCTAAATGGTACTTTCAAATGAGCACATACCTTGACATGATCTTGAAAGTGTTCAAGATGGATCAGTCAAAGAAGGAGTTCTTTCCTGAGTTGTAAGGTATGAAGTTAAGACTTAAAGCTCGACCACGGCAGAAGAAAGAGAAAGGACGAATGTCGTCCCCTATGCTTTTGTCATAGGCTCTATACGGTATGCCATGCTGAGTACCGCACCTGATGTGTGCCTTGCCACATGTCTGGCAAGAGGGTACAAAGGTGATCCAGGAGTGGATCACTAGATAGCGGTCAAAATTGTCCTTGGGGTAATAAGGACATGTTTCTCGATTATGGAGGTGATAAAGAGTTCGGCGTAAAGGGTTACATCGATGCAAGCTTTAACACCTATCTGAATGACTCTGAGTAGCAAACTGGATACGTATAGTGGAGCAACCATTTGGAATAGCTCCAAGTGGAGCGTGGAAGCAGCATTTATAATATGACCTAGAGATTTGCGAAGTACATACGGATCTGAATGTTGCAGACCCGTTGACTAAAACCTCTCTCACAAGCAAAACATGATCAAACCCAGAACTCATTGAGTCTTAATCACATGATGATGTGAACTAGTTTAGCGACACTAGTAAACTCTTGGATGTTGGTCACATGGCGATGTGACCTGTGAGTGTTAATCACATGGCGATGTGAACTAGATTATTGACTCTAGTGCAAGTGGGAGACTGTTGGAAATATGCCCTAGAGGCAATAATAAATTGATTATTATTATTATATTTCCTTGTTCATGATAATCGTTTATTATCCATGCTAGAATTGTATTGATAGGAAACTCAGTTACATGTGTGGATACATAGACAACACCATGTCCCTAGTAAGCCTCTAGTTGACTAGCTCGTTGATCAATAGATGGTTACGGTTTCCTGACCATGGACATTGGATGTCGTTGATGACGGGATCACATCATTAGGAGAATGATGTGATGGACAAGACCCAATCCTAAGCATAGCACAAAGATCGTGTAGTTCGTATGCTAAAGCTTTTCTAAATGTCAAGTATCATTTCCTCAGGCCATGAGATTGTGCAACTCCCGGATACCGTAGGAATACTTTGGGTGTGCCAAACGTCACAACGTAACTGGGTGGCTATAAAGGTACACTACAGGTATCTCCGAAAGTGTCTGTTGGGTTGGCACGAATCAAGACTGGGATTCGTCACTCCATGTGACGGAGAGGTATCTCTGGGCCCACTCGGTAATCATAATGTGCACAATGTGACCAAGGAGTTGATCACGGGATGATGTGTTACATAACGAGTAAAGAGACTTACCGGTAACGAGATTGAACAAGGTATCGGGATACCGACGATCGAATCTCGGGCAAGTACAATACCGCTAGACAAAGGGAATTGAATACGGGATTGATCAAATCCTTGACATCGTGGTTCATCCGATGAGATCATCATGGAACATGTGGGAACCAACATGGGTATCCAGATCCCGCTGTTGGTTATTGACCGGAGAACGTCTCGGTCATGTCTGCATGGTTCCCGAACCCGTAGGGTTTACACACTTAAGGTTCGATGACGCTAGGGTTATAAAGGAAGTTTGTATGTGGTTACCGAATGTTGTTCGGAGTCCCGGATGAGATCCCGGAAGTCACGAGGAGTTCCGGAATGGTCCGGAGGTAAAGATTTATATATGGGAAGTTCTGTTTTGGTCACCGAAAAAGTTTCGGGTTTTATCGGTAACGTACTGGGACCACCGGGAGGGTCCCGGGGGTCCACCAAGTGGGGCCACCAGCCCCGGAGGCTTGCATGGGCCAAGTGTGGGAAGGGACCAGCCCCAGGTGGGCTGGTGCGCCCCCCCACCAAGGCCCAAGGCGCAAGGGAGAGTGGAAGGGGGCAAACCCTAGGCTCAGATGGGCCTAAGGCCCACCTAGTGGTGCGCCCCCCTCTCTCCCCCCTTGGCCGCCCCCCTTAGATGGGATCTAGGCTGGCCGCCACCCCTAGGGGTGGAAACCCTAGGTGGGGCGCAGCCCCTTCCCTTCCCCTATATATACTTGAGGTTTGGGCTGCCCATCACACATGAATTCTTCCCCTGTTGGTGCAGCCCTACCCCTCTTCCTCCTCGTCTCTTGCGATGCTTGGCGAAGCCCTACTGGAGTACCATGCTCCTCCACCACCACCACGCCGTTGTGCTGCTGCTGGATGGAGTCTTCCTCAACCTCTCCCTCTCTCCTTGCTGGATCAAGGCATGCGAGACGTCATCGGGCTGTACGTGTGTTGAACGCGAAGGTGTCGTCCGTTCGGCACTAGGATCTCCGGTGATTTGGATCACGACGAGTACGACTCCTTCAACCCCGTTCTCTTGAATGCTTCCGCATAGCGATCTACAAGGGTATGTAGATGCACTCTCCTTCCCCTCGTTCCTGGTTTCTCCATAGATAGATCTTGGTGACACGTAGGAAAATTTTGAATTTCTGCTACGTTCTCCAACAAATGCCTGACCACGGCAGAAGATAGAGAAAAGATGAGTGTCGTCCCCTATGCCTCGGCCATAGGGTCTATCATGTATGCTATGCTGTGTACCAGACCTGATGTAAACCTTGCCGTAAGTTTGGTAGGAAGGTACCAAAGTAATCCCGTCAGGGAACACTCGACAGCGGTCAAGAATATCCTGAAGTACCTGAAAAGGACTAAGGAAATGTTTCTTGTTTATGGAGGTGAAGAAGAGCTCGTCGTAAAGGGTTACGTCGATGCTAGCTTCGACACAGATCTGGATGACTCTAAGTCACAAACCGGATACGTGTATATTTTGAATGGTGGGGTAGTAAGCTGGTGCAGTTGCAAGCAAAGCGTTGTGGCGGGATCTACATGTGAAGCAGAGTACATGGCAGCCTCGGAGGCAGCACAAGAAGCAGTCTGGGTGAAGGAGTTCATTACCGACCTAGGAGTCATACCCAATGCGTCGGGCCCGATGACTCTCTTCTGTGACAACACTAGAGCTATTGCCCTTGCCAAGGAGCCCAGGTTTCACAGGAAGACCAGGCATATCAAGCGTCGCTTCAACTCCATTCGTGAAAGTGTTCAAAATGGAGACATAGAGATTTGTAAAGTACATACGGACCTGAATGTAGCAGATCCGTTGACTAAACCTCTCCCTAGAGCAAAACATGATCAACACCACAACTGCATGGGTGTTCGATTCATCACAATGTAACTAGAATATTGACTCTAGTGCAAGTGGGAGACTGTTGGAAATATGCCCTAGAGGCAATAATAAAATGGTTATTATTATATTTCTTTGTTCATGATAATTGTCTATTGTTCATGCTATAATTGTGTTATCCGGAAATCGTAATACATGTGTGAATACATAGACCACAACACGTCCCTAGTGAGCCTCTAGTTGACTAGCTCGTTGATTAAAAGATAGTCATGGCTTCCTGACTATGGACATTGGATGTCATTGATAACGGGATCACATCATTAGGAGAATGATGTGATGGACAAGACCCAATCCTAAGCATAGCTCAAAGATCGTGTAGTTCGTTTGCTGTAGCTTTTCTGAATGTCAAGTATCATTTCCTTAGACCATGAGATTGTGCAACTCCCGGACACCGTAGGAGTGCCTTGGGTGTGCCAAATGTCACAACGTAACTGGGTGACTATAAAGGTACATTACAGGTATCTCCGAAAGTGTCTGTTGGGTTGGCACGAATCGAGACTGGGATTTGTCACTCCGTATGACGGAGAGGTATCTCTGGGCCCACTCGGTAATGCATCATCATAATAAGCTCAATGTGATCAAGTGGTTGATCACGGGATCATGCATTACGGTACGAGTAAAGTGACTTGCCGGTAACGAGACTGAACAAGGTATTGGGATACCGACGATCGAGTCTCGGGCAAGTAACGTACCAATTGACATAGGGAATTGTATACGGATTGATTGAATCCTCGACATTGTGGTTCATCCGATGAGATCATCGAAGAGCATGTGGGAGCCAACATGGGTATCCAGATCCCGCTGTTTGTTATTGACCGGAGAGTCGTCTCGGTCATGTTTGCATGTCTCCCGAACCCGTAGGGTCTACACACTTACGGTTTGGTGACGCTAGGGTTGTTAGGAAGACTTGTATGTGATTACGAATGTTGTTCGGAGTCCCGGATGAGATCCCGGGCGTCATGAGGAGTTCCGGAATGGTCTGGAGGCGAAGATTTATATGTAGGAAGTTGTCATACGGTCACCGGAAAGGTTCGGGAGCATATCGGTATTGTACCGGGGCCACCGGAGGGGTTCCGGGGGTCCACCGGGAGGGTCCACCTCTCTCGGAGGGCCTAATGGGCTGTATAGGAAAGGGGAACCAGCCCTACATGGGCTGGCCGCATCCCCCCCCTTGGGCCCATGCGCCTAGGGTTGGGGAGGAAACCCTAAAGGGGGCGCCCCCTTGCTTGGGGGGCAAGCCCCCTCCCCTTGGCCGCCGCCCCCCCTCTAGATCTCATCTAGAGGGGGTCGGCCCCCTTCCTCCTTCCCCTATAAATAGAGGGGTAAGGGGAGGGCTGCTCACAACATCCAAGGCGCAGCCCCTCCCCTCCCCAACACCTCTCCTCCTCCGTAAGAGCTTGGCGAAGCCCTGCCGGAGTACTGGAGCTTCACCACCACCACGCCGTCGTGCTGCTGTTGGAGCCCTCTTCCTCAAACTCTCCCTCCTCCTTGCTGGATCAAGGCGCGGGAGACGTCCTCGCTCCGTACGTGTGTTGAACGCGGAAGTGCCGTCCGTTCGGCGCTAGGATCTTCGGTGATTTGGATCACGACGAGTACGACTCCATCAACCCTGTTCTCTTGAACGCTTCCGCTCGCGATTTACAAGGGTATGTAGATGCACTCCTCTCTCCCTCATTGCTAGATGACTCCATAGATTAATCTTGGTGATGCGTAGAAAATTTTAAAATTCTGCTACGTTCGGCAACAGGCACACCCAGGGGGATAGGCGCGCCCCCACCCTTGTAGCTCTATCGACGTACTTCTTTCACCGATATATACTCTTATACCCTAGAAACATCAGGGGGATCCACGAAACCACTTTTCCACCGCCGCAACCTTCTGTACCCATGAGATCCCATCTTGGGGCCTTTTCCGGCGATCTACCGGAGGGGGAATCGATCACGGAGGGCTTCTACATCAACACCATTGCCTCTCCGATGAAGCGTGAGTAGTTTACCACAGACCTTCGGGTCCATAGTTATTAGCTAGATGGCTTCTTCTCTCTCTTTGATTCTCAATACAAAGTTCTTCTCGATGTTCTTGGAGATCTATTCGAAGTAATACTCTTTTGCGGTGTGTTTGTCGAGATCCAATGAATTGTGGATTTATGAAAAAGATTATCTATGAATATTATTTGGTTCTTCTCTGAATTCTTATATGCATGATTACATATCTTTGCAAGTCTCTTCGAATTATCGGTTTAGTTTGTCCTACTAGATTGATCTTTCTTGCAATAGGAGAAGTGCTTAGCTTTGGGTTCAGTCTTGCGGTGTCCTTTCCCAGTGACAGTAGGGGCAGCAAGGCACGTATTGTATTGTTGCCATCAAGGATAAAAATATGGGGCTTATATCATATTGCTCGAGTTTATCCCTCTACATCATGTCATCTTGCTTAATGCGTTACTCCGTTCTTATGAACTTAATACTGTAAATGCATGCTGGATAGCGGTCGATGTGTGGAGTAATAGTAGTAGATGCAGAATCGTTTCGATCTACTTGACACGGACGTGATGCCTATATTCATGATCATTGCCTTAGATATCTTCATAACTATGCGCTTTTCTATCAATTGCTCGGCAGTAATTTGTTCACCCACCATAATACATGCTATCTTGAGAGAAGCCACTAGTGAAACATATGGCCCCCGGGTCTCTTTCCTATTATATTACATCTCTTTTATTTACATCACATCTCGTTTACTATTTTGCAATCTTTACTTCCCAATCTATACAACAAAAATACCAAAAATACTTACTTTACTATCTCTATTAGATCTCACTTTTGCGAGTGACCGTGAAGGGATTGACAACCCCTTTATCGCGTTGGTTGCCAGGTTTTTAATTGTTTGTGCAAGTACTAGGTGACTTGTGCGTTATCTCCTACTGTATTGATACCTTGGCTCTTAAAACTGAGGGAAATACTTACGCTACTTTGCTGCATCATCCTTTCCTCTTCAAGGGAAAACCAACGCATGCTCAAGAGGTAGCAGTCGTCAGCGGGGCCACCAGGTGGGTACAACCCCCCTGGGCGCACCAGGAGAGGGGGCGCGTCCTAGTGGGTTGTGCCCACCCAGGGGCCCCTCTCCGGTGGGTCTTGGCTCCAGAAATTCTTATATGTTGTATAAAAAACCTCAAAAAGTTTCATTCCATTCCAAGAACTTTTATTTCTGCACAAAAACAACACCATGGTAGTTCTGCTAAAAACAGCGTCAGTCCGGGGTTAGCTTCATTCAAATCGTGCAAATTAGAGTCCAAAATAAGAGGGAAAACGTGAGAAAAAGTAGATACGTTGGAGACGTATCAGTGGTCTGTCTATGGATATTTTCATGCCAAGTATATTCTTTGCTACATCCTAATTCTTCATCTCAGATTCATGACTAGATTGCTTGTTTAGTTCATTAATATCTGACATACTGCTTCCACCTGAACCTGCTTGCGGGCCTTATAGAAAAGTCTTATATAAGATAACTAGCTTGACAACAATAATTCTCTAACTTACTTGTAGATAACTAACTTGATGAAGGAGGAGATGATCTTAAGATAGTTCTCTGTTAATAAGGAGAGGGCCTCTTTGCAATAATTAACATATCATCAACATAAAGGAGCAAAAAAATAGCTAAACCATTAACGATTTTCAAATAAACACAACTATTATAATGGAACCTTTGAAACATTGAGAGAACATAAAGGTGTTAAAATCTCTTGTACCATTGTCTATGGGATTGCTTCAATTAAAAAAGAGTTTTTTTTTATAACTTGCTAACACGATTTTCTTTTCCAGAAATAATAAAACCTTCAGTTCATTTCATATAAATATTCTCTTCTAATTCCCCATGCAAGAATTCAATAGATGAAAAAGCCTTACATTCCTCTCTTTTCTCCTCATCATTCTAGCCTTGATATTGGACCGGCACAGTTCTGAAGCATTGATTTGACATATTTCCATTGGTTTCTTCGTTCACTTATGGTTTTTTTGGGGGGTTTTGGTTTTTCTTTTACTTTTCCATGTTTATTCATTTTCGTTGTTTATTTTTTTGGTTTTCTTTGGTTTACTTCAGATTTTCTTAACACATATTTCCTTTTTTCGCAGACAATGTACATTTTTCGTATACATCAAGAACATTCTTTTTATATAACTTTAGCATATTTTATATACATGATTAACATTTTTTACATTTTATATTTAGTTGTCTACATTTTTCGTACACATCTAGGACATTTTTATACATGTTTCACAAATTTTGAATACCTAACTACATTTAAAAAATATGTTTTGATGTCTACTTTTTTTCATACACGTTCTACATTTTCATATGTATATGAAACATTGTTTTCATACATGTTTAAATTTTTTTCAACACATTTCTTGAACTTTTTTTTGGAATACATGTTAAACATTTTTTTAATATGTGTTGAAACTTTTTGTTAAAATCTATCAATAGTTTTTTAAAGTTGCGCAAAGATCTTTTTACCCAGCACAAACAGTGTGTTTTTTAAAACATAAGTAATTGTTTGTAGAATAATTGTTTGTAGAATATATGTATTTGGTTTTCGAAAAATAAAAACAAAGTTAAATAAAAAGAAAAGAAAACAGAGTGAAGAAATGAAGAAACCTGCTACTGGCCCGGTCAACTGCGTGTTCCTTTAGCCGATGCTGGCTTCCGTCTTGCTGCAAGTGGCCGAATCATATATTGCGCCTTGAGCGCTGATTTCGTATGTTTTGCAAACCGGCGCACTATATCTAGCAGAAGTTTGACTCCACTAGTTCCTATATGGGCTGGCCCAAGTTTTGCTATATATGAACTTTTGCTAGTGGAGTGGAACTAGTGGAGTAAACCGGCGCACAAGTTTTTGCTCACTATTTTTAGTGATTTGTTTTCAAAATTTCATGAACTTCCTTCAAATCTGTGAACCTTTTCAGTTTTGCTAACTTTTTAGTTATTTTTTTCATATTCTCACAAAACATTTTAAAAACATTTTAATTTTTTAGTGAAAATTTTAGTAAAACTCATCATCTTTTAGTTTTGCTCACTTTTTTAGTGACTTTTTTCAAATTCTCCCAAACTTTTTTCAAATCTGTAAACTTTTTGTAGTTTGCTAACTTTTTTTGGTGAACATTTTTCAAATTCATGAACCTTTTTTCAAAATTTCATGATATTTTGTCAAATTCGTGTTTTTCAGATTATACATATTTTTTCAAGTATATGAACTTTTTCTGAAAAGTAAACGGTCAACGAGTGTAGGTCAACGGTAAACAGCCGATCAATCAATTTGGACCGAGCGAACGAACGTCACTGCTCTCATTATTGGGCCGGGCCACGGAAGGGCTCACGGGAGCTCTGGGTTGGTTTAGTGGCGCTGAAGGCGCCCAATATGAGCTCCGTGCAAGCGGTACATAGCCGATCCCAGACAAAGTCGGGTCCCAAATGGTTGCAACCCACCCCCTTGCTGCAGCGGCTGCAACTCATGTGGGTGGGGGTGTGTAGGATGGGCTGGATGAACGAGAGCAACAGAGGAGCAGTTGCATGTTAGACCCGACTACTTTGGGAGCAATGATGACTTACAAGCGTTGTCACTTGCGACGGATTTGAATTTGCAAAAGGTTTGAGTTGCATATAGAAGATACAAAAGGGACTCTATATAGCGACTTGCAGACATTTTCACGGTTATGTTGCATTAACATTCTTTTTTCAATCCATATTAGAACGCACAAAACATACGTTCTTCACCCATGTGATTACTTTTTTTGAGCAATACTATGTGCACGACACATGCCGCCTGATTTATTCACATCGTTTATGATCGAACCACACAAGCATAGGGATAAAGAGTTCACCGCCGCTGGATTGATGTGTTGTGCATTGATCGGTTCCTAATTATGTGTGTGGAGCAGTTTCGTTCTTTTTTTGCGGGAAATAACTTGCATTACTCTTGTAGCATTTGCTACTTCAGAATTACAGAGATCAACAATGTCAACAGGACTAGAGGCAAGCCAAACTGCAGTTCTACCACTGGTCCTCCCATAGCTAGCTAAGACATGACTCACCAAATTCTGGTTTCGTCAAATATGAGCAATACAAGTATTTTTTTTCTATGTGACATGAGTGCTCTCATCACATACACCATGAAGCCAAAATGAGATCTATCATTTCCATTCTTCTTTAACAAATTTACCTCATCAACAGAGTTTGTCTCAATATGAATTGGCATCTGGCTTCATTGCAAGGCCAAAGCCAAACCTTCCTTGATCGCCAAGAGCTCCGCTTCCGATGCTTCGGAACAATTGTATAAGCATCTGCATGAAGAGAAAACAACATCACCCGTGTGATTTCAGCAACTCATCAAAAAATTGCAAGTTGTCCATATCCCGGGCCCGACATCTATAGGTAGTTTTTCTTCTTCTTCGTTAAACTAACTAGCTTGCCGTTATTATTATGTTGAAAAAAAAAGACCAGCCCGGGCTAGACTAGCTTGTTGGCATTTTTTTATAAAAAATAACTCTATAAGCACCAAACGTTCAAGCTGAGACTTAAACCTTAGTGAGCTGGCTAAGAACTTCGGCGCCTTGCTAACGAAGCTACGTCCAGTTCTCTTATTATATTGATGCAATGTGCATGCGTGCGACACCCGGAATATGTCCTCCCGGCTGGAAGAGTCCAATTTTCCTTGTAGCAAAACTAAGACAATTCAACGCCTGACTATTTGTTCTGCATATCGATCTAGGTTGCTTGTTTGACCTGCCCTGGTCCGTACGTACTTCTGGCTCGTGCGGCACGTGTGTACACGCATAGTACAATTTTAGCAGCACGCATGAAAGTTCTGAAGGTAGCTTCATGCGAATCAAGAGCTATTAATCAATCAACGGATTACATTCCTTCCTTACATAAGTCATAAAAAAGGTGGGAATATAATTTATCCATAAACAACGTTTTCTAGAAGAATTACATTGCTTTGCACACAGATGCGCCAATTCATTCGCCTCCCTTGATATGAATTCCAGACGAAAATCATCAAAATTCCCGCTTAGCTCTTGTATTTCATTCAGAGTGGTAGCTATCTCCGAGCGATCAACACTTAGAAAACCCCACTGTTTCACCACTATTTGTGCATCAGTTTCAATGATTACCCTCCTGAACCCCAAATCAGAAGCTAGCCCGTACACCATCTCTTACTGCAAATGCTTCCATAGCCATAGCTGACATCCCAGTTTCATACCAGAGTGCTTGTGCGCGGATGAGCCTTCCTTCATGGTTGCGAACCCCCAGGCCAGTTCCTCCCTGGTGTGTATGTTTGTCGAAGCAAGCATCCACATTAATCTTGAGAAAAGGTTTCTCTGGTGGTCTCCAACTCTATACTTCCTTGGCCTGTTTAACTGCTTGTTGCTTGCCCGTTTCAGCAAGATCTACAGCAGAGTCCATAGCCCATTTAACAGCCTGCAACACTGAACGAGTACTCTCGCCGTGCGTCCGTGCGTTTCTCTCTCTATAAATACATCGGCCAGCACGCTATGCAAATCCACCAAGCAACACCTAACAGCTACTAGTTCACAAGCAGTAGTCTTCTGATCCTGAACAACCGATCAACCGATCACGATGAGTTCGTCGGAGGAGAAGACGTCGTGGCCGGAGGTAGTGGGGCTGCCCGTCGAGGAGGCCAAGGCGATCATCCTCCGCGACAAGCCTGGCGCTGACATCCTCGTCCTTCCCGTCGGCTCCAGCAGCGACACGCAATTCATCGCCAACCGCGTCCGCATCTTCGTCAACGGCACCACCGTCGCCGAGACTCCCATTGTTGGCTAGCTCTAGTTCATAACTAGCCTTGCTTGTCGTTGATGGATCGATGCAAGTATGCATATGTTACCGGCTCGACAAGTCCAATAAATAACCATGGGAATTATCATGTGTGCGTTTGTTATGTATGTGTCTACAATTTCAGTATCTACGTGTATATGTACTGTGTACACTGGTACCTTATTCTGTTTACCAATAATGAATTAATGATGTGTATTTTTTTTGCGGGGGGAATTAATGATGCGTATTTGGCGTCAAGTTATTGTTTTCACATTATGCAGTGCTAACTGTTCTGTATATGAGACTCTTTCATAAGTCAGAATAGAAGATATAGTTTACATTTAAGTATACATGTGAATTGCCTGACCCTATTCGTGAGTTTGGATTTTGGTTTTACTGATTGATGCATGAAACTTAGTAACTTATCTATATCAGAGTTAAGCTTCAACCTGTAGTTGTTTATAGATTTTATCCGTAGATTATTAGATAACTACAACCGTGCAAAATGGTTTTGGGGAATCCAAATGGGTATATATCAATCTTGTGTCACGTAAAAACACATCTGGACGGGTTGCTGGACAAAGCTTGAACTTAGACATCAAATTATTTCTCATCCCTCTTGGCCAGCAGCTTCTAGAAGGGTAGATGAGTTATTTTGTTCTCAAGGAGACAGGTAGATAAGTTTAAAAGCCGTTTAACTATAAAACTGTTTATTTTGCCCCATCAACTTACAGTACCGTCAAAGTTAACTAAGATCAGTTTAAGGTGGTCTTGAGTTAACAGTACAACTAAATGAGTTTAAATGTTGTGTCCAGCAACACATACTAAAGATTAAAAAAACAAAAAACTTATGCTTTTTATTAGTGGAAAACCAAGAGACAACTCTCTTTCATTCAAGAAAAAGAACAAATGTTACGATGGAACGAAAAGCCAAGACTTTTGTTGACCTTTCAGTAAAAGAAAACACTGTTTGGCTTATCGTATATATGCCAACCCTGCAAGTTAAAATAACTATTCTTCCACGTAGTCCCAAACGAAAATAGTCATGCATATGTCCATCCATCCTTATCACCTACCTGTGCATTGTCTTCGCGGGCTCAATGCATGGATTGCAAAGGAAGTAAACTGACCGGCCAACATGAATTTGTCAAAGCCAACGGGCACAGACAGGTAGTTATGTTTGCTTGCTTGAAATCATCAATCACTTTCATACATGCACATGGTACTCGGACAATTCCCATCTACTCCGTTTGTAAACAAATATAAGAGCGTTTAGGTCACTACTGAATACTGTTAGTTGTCTTCGTGGGTTGGACAAGCAAGGTCATCTGCTTCACCACGCATATGCATAGGTCAAACAAGCAAACCATCGACCTAATTTAATCGCTTTGTTGATTATGATGGGCGACGTATAGATAGTGACCATGATGAAGATAGTAGAACTATATATAGATCGCGTTGTACAAAAGTGTGGACAGTACAATACATTTCTAGCATGGCCCAGCGCCACGTCTCCGTAGCCAGGATTTAGCTCATTGATATTCATTATAAAAAAAAACTTGCATCAATTAACCAATTTGATGGCCTGTATAATTAATACTCCCTCCGTATAAAGTAACTAGTTGATGTTCGATGTCTGTCCTAAATCAAACTTGTTTAAGTTTGACAAACTTTACAAACAATATGGTAAAATTTACAACACCAAACACATATAGTACAAAAATATATTTTATAAATAATCTAATGAAACTAATTTGGTGTTTCAATTGTTAATATATTTTTTCTATGAAATTGTTTAAACTTAAACAAATTTGACTTAGGACAAATGCAAAACTTCAATTATGTTAGAACGGAGGTAGCACCTCATATTAGAGCATCTCCGACACCGCCCCCCAAACTTCCCGCAAGCGTCTGGACCGAGCTGTCCGAACGTCCCAGCCATTTAACGTTTCCCACATTGTTATGACGGTATCGCATGTTCAGAATTGGGATCACCCAAAATGCAAATTTGTAAACCAAATTCAGAATTGGAGATCTCAATTGATTTAGAGAGCTCTAAAGTTGGTGAGTTTAGTGAACAGTTTTGTTACTGATTTTAAAGACACCAATCCCACAAGTTATATCAACTAGTATTCTTCCATGTACTACTAAGCGAAACTGGTCTTGCATGTGTCCATCCATCCACATCACCTACCTGTGCATTGTCTTCGCGGGGGCGATCCATGGATTGCGAAAGAAGTAAATGACCGCCCAACGTTAATTTGTCAAAGGCAAACGGGTACAGACAGCCAGGTAGCTATATATGTTCGCTTGCTTGAAACGATCAATCACTTCCTTTCATGCACATGTCGCTCGAACAATCCACATATACTGTTCTTCGTCTTCGTGTGGGACGGACATGCAAGGTTACCAAATCACCATACATATATATGCACAGGTCAAACAAGCAAACCATGTACCTAATTTAATCGTTTTGTTGATTATGATAGGTGACATATGGATAGTGGCCATGAAGAAGATAGTACAACTATATAGGTCGAGGAGACGAACCAATCTGTGGTTGGATAGTTAGGAGAACAGTAGTATTCCCAACCCACCAAAGTTCAAGTCCTAAACTTGACATTGGTTCTCGTGTTTTTCTAGATTTATTCCAGGCTTTCGGCGATGTTTGTTCTATGGGAGAAGACGTTCTCGTCGAGTGTGAGACGCCTGTGGTGACTTTGTAAAATCTCAATATGCTAAGCCCCTAAATCGGACACTGTATCCGTCCATGGTCCGATGTGGACCAGTCTGCAATAATACATGAGCCGTCCATCCAAAACTGGCCGCAAATGTCCGGTCACATTTCAAACAAAATTTAACAAAAATAAATAAATTTGATGGAAATTTAAACAAATCGAACGATTTTCATTCAAATTTAGATTTTTACATAAAATCAGACGATATTTCGTCGTGTGAACTAAAACCAACAAAAAAAACTATCCTATACCGTCATCGTCGGGCTTCGAGCGGCGGTATGGCGCGGGGTCACGGCAGGGCTTCCTGGCTGCCGCCTAGCGCTCGTCAAAGATCTTTTCTGCTTGCTCCTAAGCCGCACGCAGTGCGGCCTTGGTCACGGCAGACGTGGGAGGGGAGAGAGATGAGTGGCGGGAGTTGCCAGAGGCAGCGCCCGTCTCGCGGAGAGACCACTCTGCACCGTACTTTGCCTTCTCCTCGTCGAGGCAGCGGAGACGACGCTTTCTCGTCTCCGCCGCTCCCTGTCCGTGTACTCTTGCCCCATTAAGGTACTTTGGGAGGACGAGCTGCCTCCACCAAAGTTGTGTAGTATGTGCCCGTGCGCCTTCGCGACGAGTGCATGGTGCAAGCCGCCACCGGCATGGCTACGAGTTGGCGACAACTGCTCCTTGACGCAGCTACGTGGTGGCAACAACTGCTCCTCCTTGATGCGGTGTGCCTATGGAGACAACCGCTCCTCGTTGACACGACGTTCAACTTGCGGCGCTGGACTGCGGTCGTAGAGGAGCGAGCGTAGGAGCATCAGCTTCATCTGCTCCTCGTACAAGGCATCCGTCACCGTGTACACCGCTTCCTCCGAGAGGACGGGCTGCTGCTGTAGCTTATCTTCCTCCTCGCCGGTCTCCATGGAGGAACACAGGCCCGGCAAGTGAGGGCGGTGGCGCCACAATCCGAAGCTAGATCCGGAGCCGCCCGCTAGTGCTGAGACCCAAGACTTGCCCATCAGTGGTGAGTGGAAAGGACGGAGCGGCAAACGTGCGTGGAGATGGGGAGTGGAGAGTGTGATATGGATGTGGACGGCGCCTACGCCGGGCTTAAATAGCCATGGCCCGGTGAGGGAACAATCAGCCAACTTCAATGTGACGGATCTGGCGGAGTTTATTTCTCGGGATGATGTGTCTGCATTTAAGCGACATATCCCGTGTGGTCGGGTCGGTCATCACAACCCTCCCGTCGGATCACATCGCACGATATTAATGTCAGTAGTTACGGACCTGGGTCAACATGAATGTTGCACATCCGTTGGACAGAAATCATGAAAGAGGGTTCTGGGTGGGGTCAGTTTGTCGTACGCCTGTGTTGCAACGGTCCGAACACCCGCAAAGCCCCTTGTTTTTTCCTGTTTGAAAGGACGTCCGGACTGGTCCGCGGGATCCCGTTGGATGGTAAAACACGTCCGAAGTGTGCTGCCCAGATGGATAGGGTGGGAGGGGAAGGGTTTGATGGTTAGTGTTGGACATGCCCTAACGTTGGGACGGCATGATCCCTCCTCGGCCGCATGTTTGGGAGCGTGGGATCACCCAAAATAGTTTTCTCTTAATGTAAAGCTAACCGGCCAACGTACATTGGGAAGAAAACCCTAGCGGACGCCCTCGTAGTAGTCTGATCGAGATGATGGCAGCTTTTGGGAAAAATTGTCTTCTTTGCCGCGAAATTGTCATGCTTGTCTGAAGAAATTGCCATCCCTCTATAACTAACTTGTCATGAAAAACGTCCGCAGTTGTCATACCCCACCAGCAAAAGTTTTCCATCTAAGAGGGTCTATCTTTTTCAAAAAAACTTTCAACCTATTCATAATCAATCAAGTTAGTACAAAGAGCACCAGAGGTATCAAAAATTACATTCAGATTCATGATATACAACCACAATGCAATGGTCTCCTGTATGGTGGTCTCATATTTTTCTCATAGATTTTCATTTTGTTCAGACAAATTCTGTGGTAGTTTGCGAGCACATAGGAACTAGCTGACCAAGCTAGCAAGTGTATGATTTAATTGCTCAAGCCTTTGGGTGGGAAGGGGGGGGGGGGTAGTAACAAACAATAAAATTACAGCCAGGTTCGTGGATCACTTAGAGGCAACTACCAAATTGATCAAGCCTTGATCAATGAGAGGCCTTTTATCGGATTTTACGCACTGAATCAGGAGCGTCGTTAATTATCGAGGGCAGGTTTTTCTTTTCTGTTTATGGAAGGCTTCCAATTTTGACACATTTTTCTTTTAAAAAATAAAACATATCTAGAGCTTTTAGAAAATGCAGATCTTGACTATTAATATTTTCTTTCTTCGAAGTTCAAAACGTTGGAACCTTTGCGAACGTACATTTTTTAAAGTTCAGCTTTCAACTTTATTTGTTTTTTGAAATTTCATAAATTTGAACAGTTGAAATTTTGGACTTTTGAAATTGGAAAAAGGAAGCTGAGAAAAAAGAAATCCACATGGGGCCCACAAAAAATAAGGGTTTGAATTTAGATGTTTCTGTGTGTGAGTGGACATTCCACTTAATTGCTTCAACAAAATCAGTAAAAATGCTAATATGCTAAGATTAAGAAAGATATAAATTTATAGTACTCCCTCCTTTTTTATAGAGAAGCCCACTATCTCGTTTTTCATATATCAGTAAAACAAAACCAACTAATAAATAGCATGATTGATTGTGTGGAAAACCTTTCATATTCTGGGCCAATTAAACGTGTTACATGTGGTGCCTCTTTCTCTATGGTTGTATGCAACATTTTGACTTAATAAGTACCATGGTACGAGTTAAAAATATAGTCAATTCTTCTCGGCAAGAGGAAGTGATCTAGTATAGATGCAAATTGTATTTTTGATAGTGGTCTTATATTTAAAACCGGAAGGAGTACATCATATGGCATGATATTAGGGAATATGCCCAGGGAAACCACAAGAGGCTACATGTTGATCCCTATTTGATGCCTATTAGCGGCAAATAGATGCGCTTTCACTAAAGCGAGTCATCTGTCGCCTCCACATGGGCCGGCCCACGACTTCGATTTTGTTTTGTTCGCGGAGGAATCCTAGTTTGGGACCTTCCTGGAAGGTTCCTGGCCGGTTTTGGGAACCTTCTAGAAGGTTCCTAAACCGGGTTTTTTTGTTGTTATTTATTTATTATTTTTTGGTTTTCTATTCAGTTTTTCCTTTTTTTTTCTTTTTCCTATTCTTCTTCAGTTTTTGTTTTTATTCACATTTGTTTTGCTTTTTGATTTTTATCTAGTTTTTCTTATGGTTCTTTCTTTCCATATTTTTCCTGTTTTTTTTCTTTTTCTTCTCTTTTTTGTGTATTATACAAAACGTTCATCGTGTATTAAAACAATGTGCATCGTATATTTAAGGAAAAAGTTTCATCATATATTAATAAAATGTTCAAAATGTCTTCAAAAATGTTCATTGTATATTTTAAAATTGTTCAGCGTATATCACAAAAATGTTGAACGTGTATTTCAAAATGTTCAGCATATATCACAAAGATGTTCGGTGTGTATTTAAAAATTGCTCAGCTTATATTACAAAAATGTTCAATGCATTTTAAGAAATTTTTAGCGTATATAAAAATTGTTCAAGTATTTCAAATTATGTTCCCTTTTAAAGTTTTGTTCAAATTATCAAATTTGTACCCTTTTAAAGGTTTTGTTTGAATTTTCAAGTTTTTTCACATTTTCAAACATTATTTGATTTTTTAGAATTTTGTTCACATTTTTTCTAGGACATTTTGGAAAAAAGGGATCTGCAACTTTATTAGTACTTAAAAATTTAGCGCTGCGTTTTAGCATGCCACCATAGCTAGATCGAGTGGCTACCAATGGTGTTATGTAGCAAGCGGTTGGGAGTTCGACTCTTGGAAACACGCCGTGTGCCACCTCCAAAGAAGTGAGTCAAAAGTCGTTAAGAAGTGAGTCAAAAGTCGTTAAGCCCATGTTTCGTTAAGCTTTTGCATCAACTTTTGCTGCTTCTAGCCCCCTAAAAGGAGTTTAAAGAAACACCTAAATGTTGCTGCTTGGCTTGGCAGAAGCCCCTTCCAAATTCCATTGGAACTGAAAACCACCTTTGGAGTAGCTTCTCGGCCACGCCCCGCAGCTTCTCGCCTAACCGTCATGGAATTCGCCCTCGATGGTATTGAAATTACAAAGAAATTGCCACCACCTTATATGGACACCACCCCTTCACGAAATGACACTTGCCAACCGCGTGTTATTTCCCCTTGTTTCGAGTAAGACCAAGAGGCAGTTAGTGCTCCAATCCAACTGTCCCTGCCAGCCTTACCAGCCTACACTACTACAAATCGACATACTATTGACCCCTCATCACTGACTAGCCACTGGACACGTGTCAGTGAGATGTGCATCAACACTAACCGACCTTGACTTTTGGCGCTGGTGATATCAACTTTTGGGCTTGGTAAGATGGTTATCATAGATGTTCTAAAATTGGCCGGCCGGTGATGGTTCTTTCCTGTGATCAAAAAGGAGGTAAAGTTCTCACTGACTGACTACTATGTTTGACCCGTCTGTGTTGATCATTAAAGACGACACTTCAACTTTCTCACTTGTTAGTGTTGTTGTCTACGCGACCTGTTTAGTATCCAAGTACATTGCCCTTCTCCATTCCAAACACTCACCGCCGCCATTTAGCCCCTCTCCCTTTAGTTTTCACTCTCTTCGGTCGCGCACCATCACTCGCCTCCCTCATACCCACCCTTCCGTCCCGCCATTGATCCATGATGACGGTGCCTCTAATGCCACTTTAGCCAATCAGCATGGTCGCATCATCCAAACACCTTAGTGGCCACCTGACACGACTGCTCATACGTCATGACCAGCGGCGCTCTCTAGCCGTGTGTCGCTAAGACGATCACGTGACATCAACACTGCCTATCCATTTCTATCGATGTTTCATGGGAGACTGGGTCTCCCATGCTCCCGTGCACAACCGTAGACCTAGCATGTGCTGCCTCATTCTTTAGTCGCAGTGGCGATTAAGGCGGTGAGCACCATTTAAAAAAATACAACTATTGAGTTTGTTGAGTTAAGTGAAACTATTGTTATGGTGTTGCATGTCCACTAGACCGATCATGAAACTAGTTACATTTAGAATTTTATATAGCTAATGTTTATAGAAATCCATTAAGTCTTTATAGTTTAGTTGAGCTATTGTAATGTTGTTGCACTAGCCTATACATATATTAAATGTGTGGCTAGTTAACTGAAACTATTCTAATGGTGTTGCATGGCGACTAAATCGATTAATGAAACTTGTTACCTTTCGAATTTTGTATAGCTAACGCGTATAGAAATATGGTAAGTCATTAGAGCATCTACAACCGAACCTCCTATACCGGCCCCAATGCCCGGACGGGCTGCCCGGTGAGTGCCTGGACGAAAAAAATTGCCACCCAACCGGGAGCCCCATTTCCAGCCCAAATGCATGGACTTAGCGGCACTCCCTATACCTAGCCCAAATCTAGGATGGGTATGGGACGCCTAGTTGCGCCTGCCATATCAGATCCAGCCCACTCTGGCCCACCCGGCCCCACGTAAATTTGACCATATCCACACTCTAACCCAAACCCTAGCCGCATCCCACTCCACTCCCTCCCCTCCCACAGTACCAAGCTCCTCTCTGGCCAGCTCCGACGTTCTCCTCCATGACAGCGGCTAGATCCGACACCGACATGTCCGGATCCAATGACTGGGAGCTCATCCCTTGCAACCCCGAGTAGCTGATGGCCCCGCGCCGCTCTTTGACGCTCTTGGGAGGAGTGAGTGTTGGGGAACGCAGTAATTTCAAAAAAAATCCTACGCACACGCAAGATCCATCTAGGTGATGCATAGAAACGATAGGGGAAGAGTGTTGTCCACGTACCCTCGTAGACCGTAAGCGGAAGCGTTATGACAACGCGGTTGATGTAGTCGTACGTCTTCACGATCAGACTGATCCTAGCACCAAAGGTACGGCACCTCCGCGATCTGCACACGTTCATCTCGGTGACGTCCCGCGAACTCTAGATCCAGTTGAGTGTCGAGGGAGAGTTCCGTCAGTACGACGGCGTGATGACGGTGATGATGAAGCTACCGGTGCAGGGCTTCGCCTAAGCACTGCAACGATATGACCGAGGTGGAAATCTGTGGAGGGGGCACCACACACGGCTAAACAATCAACTTGTGTGTCTATGGGGTGCCCCCCTCCCCCATATATAAAGGAGTGGAGGAGGGGAAGGGCCAGCCCCTCTATGGCGCGCCCAAGGGGAGTCCTACTCCCACTGGGAGTAAGATTCCCCCCACCTTCCCAAGTTGGATTAGGAGAGAAAGGAAGGGGGGAGAGGGGGAAGGAAAGGGGGGCGGCCCCCACCCAATTTGGATTGGGCTTGGGGGGGCGCCCCCTCCTAGGCTCCCTTCTCCTCTCTCCCACTATGGCCCAATAAGGCCCATATACCTCCCGGGGGGTTCCGGTAACCTCCTGATACGTCTCCAACGTATCTATAATTTTTGATTGCTCCATACTATATTATCAACTATTTTGGATGTTTATGGGCTTTATTATACACTTTTATATCATTTTTGGGACTAACCTATTAATCCAGAGCCCAGTGCCATTTTCTGTTTTTACCTTGTTTTAGGGTTTTGAACAAAAGGAAAATCAAACAGAGTCCAACTGACATGAAACTTCAAGGAACTCATTTTTGGAAGGAAATAAGCCCAGAAGACTTGAAATGCACGTGAGGGAAGCTTCGAGGAGGTCACGAGGTAGCCCCCCCCCCAGGCCGCGCCCTCCACCCTCGTGGGCCCCTCGTGGCCCCCCTGACGTACTTCTTCCGCCTATATATCTCCATATACCCTAAAACGACCGGGGAGCACAATAGATTGGGAGTTCCGCTGCTAGAAGCCTCCGTAGCCACCGAAAGCCAATCTAGACCCGTTCCGGCACCCTGCCGGAGGGGGCAACCCCTCTTCGGTGGCCATCTTCATCATCCCGGTGCTCTCCATGACGAGGAGGGAGTAGTTCTCCCTCGGGGCTAAGGGTATGTACCAGTAGCTATGTGTTTGATCTCTCTCTCTCTCTCGTGTTCTTGATTTGGCACGATCTTGATGTATCGCGAGCTTTGCTATTGTAGTTGGATCTTATGTTTCTCCTCCCCCTCTACTCTCTTATAATGAATTGAGTCTCCCCTTTGAAGTTATCTTATCGGATTGAGTCTTTAAAGATTTGAGGACACTTGATGTATGTCTTGCCGTGCGTATCTGTGGTGACAATGGGATACCACGTGATTCACTTGATGTATGTTTTGGTGATTAACTTGCGGGTTCCGCCCATGAACCTATGCATAGGGGTTGACACACGTTTTCGTCGTGATTCTCCGGTAGAAACTTTGGGGCACTCTTTGAGGTTCTATGTGTTGGTTGAATAGATGAATCTGAGATTGTGTGATGCATATCGTATAATCATACCCACGGATACTTGAGGTGACATTGGAGTATCTAGGTGACATTAGGGTTTTGGTTGATTTGTGTCTTAAGGTGTTATTCTAGTACGAACTCTAGGGCTGTTTGTGACACTTATAGGAATAGCCCAACGGATTGATTGGAAAGAATAACTTTGAGGTGGTTTCGTACCCTACCATAATATCTTCGTTTGTTCTCCGCTATTAGTGACTTTGGAGTGACTCTTTGTTGCATGTTGAGGGATAGTTATGTGATCCAATTATGTTAGTGTTGTTGAGGGAACTTGCACTAGTGAAAGTATGAACCCTAGGCCTTGTTTCAACGCATTGCAATACCGTTTACGCTCACTTTTATTTTATTTTGAGGGGGAAGACAGTAGGAGAGGCTCCTACTGTTGTTGTATATATTTCTACCTTTTGGAAAGGTTACATGTGAGTTACAGTAGTGTTACAAGGGTGTTCAACCACACCCCCATCCCAGGGAGGGGGGTCGTGGAGGAACAGAAAGTGGTTACTGTCTAGAAGGTACAAGGAGGGAGTTAGGCTAGAGAGTTACAAAAGGCAGTTACAAATGTCCTTTGCGCCTCCTTTCCCCTGTGTTGGAGGAGGCCAAAATCTCCCTTGAAACGTGTCAACCAGGAATCAGTACCAGGGTTGACCCCTCTGAAGTGTTTGTTATTACGTTCTTTCCACAAACTCCATGCTCCTGTGAGAAAAATTTCCATGAAGAGAGGTCTATGCTCAGACTCATTGGTTTGTGTGATCAGATCAAGTCTGGAGTCAAACTCTGGCCAGTCAATGCCAAGCTTCTCCCAACAAGCCTTACTGAAGGGGCAGGCAAAGATCATGTGGTCCACGGTTTCTTCAATATGTTGTCCACAAAGAAGGCAGTCGAAGACTTCACCAATGTTGTAATGACGATGTTTCAGCATGTTCCTTGTGTTCAAACGATCGTGAAGAAGCAGTCAGCCGAAAACTTTGATTTTCATGGTGCTTTTGGATCGCCACAGCAACCTGAAGGTTGGGTGCTTTGGGGCAAGTCTAAAACAGAACCTGTAGTAATCAACTGCTTTGAACTCTGTTTGCCCCCAGGTATAGTGCCATACATCAGTGGTAGTCGTGGATGGGCGCATGTGGGTGGACAAGGACCCGAACTTCCAATAAGGCTTCGGGAGAAAGTGGTAGGTGGAAAAGGTCATGCAATGACGTGCTCTCCAAGAAATCCTTGACGGGTGCATCTTCATGCAAGGCAAAGGAGAAGGCCCGGGGGTGCGACACGTCCAAGGTGTTTTCTAGCCAGAGATCTTTCCATATGAGAGTAGTTGTCCCGTCGACCACCTGGACACAAGAGACCCCGCGATATTGAGGTGTGAGTTTAAGCACATCGCGCCACCAAAACGAGCCCACCGCTTCCGAGGCATGCGGGATTTTATCTGTGTAGTAGGTGTCCGAGAGAAGATGCACCCAAGGGACATCTTTCTTGTTATAGAACTTGTGCAAGAATTTCATTAGCAGAGCTTCATTCTGTAGTTTCAGATTAATCACACCCAGGCCTCCATTTCTTTTTGGTTTGCAGACCATGCTCCAAGCGGCCAGCGAGTTACATTTGTCCCCGTGTTCAGTCTTCTTATTCCAGAGGCAGCGGCGACGGATCTTATCCAACATCTCCAGTATTTGAGGGTGTAGTTTCAGCGTGCACATGGCATAGATAAGTAAGGATGTTACGATCGCATTGAGCCAGGAAAGCTTCCCCCCGTATGACATCATGGAGATTGTGGAAGTGAGACGTTGTTCGGCACTGCAAACAAGCGGCATGAGGTCTTGTACCGTAGGTTTCGAGGTACCCATGGGGAGCCCGAGATATGTAAAAGGCATGGTGCCAACCGAACAACCAAAGATGTTAGCTAACTCAGCAGTCAAGGCATCATCAAGATTTATAGGGATAAGAGTGGACTTGTTGAAGTTGATCTTGAGGTCAATGGACAATGCATAGTCCGAAAGGATCTGCTTGATAATTCCAGCTTGACGTGGGCAGGCAGGGAGAGCCAATATGGTATCGTCGGCGTATTGGATGACAGGATATTTAGATTAACCAGGGCAAGGAAAAGGCAGCTCGATTCTCCCCTGTCTAAACGCATTATTAATGGCAGCCTGAAGGAGATCAGCCGCAAGGACGAAGAGCAGGGGGGAGAGAGGATCACCCTGGCGTACCCCACTCTTACAATGAAATTGGCGGCCCGGTACACCATTGAGCAGAACAGAAGATCAACCTGTAGAAAAAATGCACTGAATCCAGCTGAGCCACTTGTCAGAAAATCCCATGTGCCGCATGATGTTGATCATAGGATCATGGCCAATGGGGTCAAAGGCTTTTGCAAAATCCAATTTGAGCAGTACGATTTAACGTTTAGATGCATGGCACTGATGGATATATTGGAGGGCCCAAGCGAGGCAATCTTGAATGGCCCGGCCTTGAAGAAACCCGTATTGGTTTCGGTGGACAAGGGTCAAGATGATTTTTTTAATCGATTAGCCAAGAGTTTGGTGAGCAGCTTGAGGCAACAGTTAAGTAAAGTTATTGGTCTGTAATCATTAACTGTCTCTGGCGAGCAAACCTTTGGGATCAGAGTGATGAGGCCATCATTGATGCTTGTAAGATCAAGGTCACCAGCGTGGAATTGAGAGCATAGGGCATAAAAATCAAACTTGATCAATTTATCATTAGTTACCTTGCTGTTTTTATATTTTCAGATTACAAAAACCATTATCTACTATCCATATTGCACTTGTATCACCATCTCTTCGCCGAACTAGTGCACCTATACAATTTACCATTGTATTGGGCGTGTTGGGGACACAAGAGACTCTTTGTTATTTGGTTGCAGGGTTGCTTGAGAGAGACCATCTTCATCCTACGCCTCCCACGGATTGATAAACCTTAGGTCATCCACTTGAGAGCGTTTAACTGATCCATGGTCTGTTGGCCTGTCAATGCAGGTGGTGCAGAGTTTTTGACAACTCTACCCCTGATGAAGTTCTTCTTGTCCTTCCTGAACTTATGGCGAGGATCCAGGAACTGTCTATGCATGTCGAAGCAAGAAAACTTGCGACCGGCCTGAAGCCAACGAAACTCAAGAGCTCCCTTGCATGTGGGGCACGGGAACCTTCCATGCACACACCAGCCAACAAATAGCGCATACGCCGGCAAGTCATGCGTCGAGTACATGTACCAGACACGCATTATGAAGTTCCGTTTGCTAAAGGCGTCGTATGTCTTGAACCCATTATCCCAGGCTTCTTGCAATTCGTCCTTAAGCGGCTGCATGTACACATTCATATTTTTCCCCGGATAGTTGGGTCCTGGAATTATCAACGTCAGGAAAATGTTCTTTCTTTGCATAATCTGTCCGGGGGGAGATTGAGTGGAAAGACAAATACGGGCCAACAACTGTATTGGGCTGCCGTCATACCAAACACACTGAACCCATCCGTGTTGATGCCGACTCGAGGATGCCTCGGATCTGCCGCTTTGTTAGCATGTAATTCATCAAACTTTTTCCACGCAACACCATCCGATGTGTGTACCATCATCAGATTCCCATCTGCATCTAGTTCGGTTCTTTTGCCTGTTTTTTGCCATGTCATCTGTCTGGCCGTCTCTTCGACCATGAAAAGACGTTGAAGTCTTGGTACGATTGGCATATACCGAAGAACACTAACGGGGATTTTGGTCTGTGTCTTCTCACCCATACCATTGTCTACCATAATATACCTAGAAGACTTGCAAATGGGACAATAGTTCAAGTCCGCATAGTCAAGCCTAAATAAGGCACATCCTTTCTCATAGGCATGTATCTTCTCATAGGGCATCTTCAGTGCACGGAGGATTTTGTCCGACTGGTACAGGTTTGTAGGCATTACATGGCCTTTGGGTAGAAAGCGTCCAAATACTATCATAATTGCGTCATAGCATTCTCTGCCCAAGTTGAACTGAGCCTTCAGAGCCATTACTTGTGAGATGGCATCCAACTGACAAAGCTCAGTGTGCTCGTGGAGCGGACGTTTTGAAGACTCCAACATTTCATTGAAGGCCTTTGCAGATTCCTCCATCTCCTCGTCCGAATCCCGAGCATCATCATAGTCTTGCACCATGTTTTCCATCCCGGTACCATGCTCGTCGGTGCGACGACGATCCACCTCAGCTCGGTCACGTTGGGCAGACTCACCATGAAATGTCCACACCGTATAATCGGGCGTAAAACCACTCTTCTGCAGGTGTTTGCCCATTTCAGCCTCTGTCTTCTTTTCCCAATTGCCGCACCAGAAACAGGGGCACCAGGTTTTCTTTTGGCCATTTGCAAATGCGGCTTGCACAAACCCCTTGGTTTTTGCGAACCATTCATCGCTCCATTTGTTCTGACCAGTGTGACCGGTATACATCCACGCACGGTCACTCATCTTGACTTTTAGAGCTACTGGACACACAACAATTATATATGTATTTCACCATGTATATATTCATCAGTTGATCTACTTTGTCAATTTTATTACGTCCATGCAACCTACAGTCTAATAGGTAATGATAGGTCCTAATCCCACCCGTGTATGTGTAGATTGGGTTCATTTTCCCATGCTATGCCCCGGATCCGACGCAAAATTTCGGCAGCACCTCCCCGATGTTCTCCTAATACACGTCTCTGGAATAAACAGAGAGGATGTGTACCCGGAGAACAACAGGGGAGGCACTGACGAAATTTATGCGTCGGATCCGGAGCAAAGCATATGGGAAAACGGACCCAATCTACACATACTCGGGCTGTCCATGGATAGCGTTGGACAATTCAAAAGAATCAAGGTTATAAATATGCAAATGCATGCATATTTATAACTATGACGCTTTCGAACGGGAGACACATATTGGTTACGCATACTGATGATTCAAGACACATATATAGCTAGCTATCAAGTTTCATCGGAATAGATCAAATAATTAATGGGGGAGGAGGACTTGTCATTTGTGCTCACCCACGAACGAAGGGGCAGAGCTCGTCAAACGCACGGCGAGGTCGTCGAACACCAAACCTCGCAGCGATGAAACAACTGCACATTTAAAACTACACGATCAACACAATTATATATGATGTTTTTCATAACAAAATCGAAAAATATATGACCTAACTAATAATTCACAAATATATGACCCCGTCGGCCTCTGGAAGGCCAAAGAACACCTTTTCGGGAGGTGTCGGGGGTCGGGGTGTCCTGTCGGTGTCGGGGTGCCGTGTCGGGGTCCGGATGCTGTTTCGGGGTCGAGGGGTCGGGGTGTCGTGTCGATGTTGGGGTAGTGCCGTGTCGGTGTCGGGGTGTTGTT
Source organism: Triticum urartu (assembly GCF_003073215.2). NCBI lineage: Eukaryota > Viridiplantae > Streptophyta > Magnoliopsida > Poales > Poaceae > Triticum > Triticum urartu. The sequence goes on from NC_053026.1 coordinate 470,794,432, forward strand.
TCGGGGTCGGGGTGTGGTGTCGGGGTCAGGGTGTCGGGTCAGGCTCGGGTCGGTCGGGTCGGCTCGGCGGGGTCGGGGTGTCCGGGTCAGGCTCCCGTCGGATGGGGTCGGATCTCGGGTTCCGGCTGTCGGCGGGAGTCGGTGCCGGTCAGGGGTCTGTGCCGTCGTTGTCGTGGTGTCTGCGATGGTCGGGGTAGTGCCGTGTCAGTGTCGGTGTTGTTCGTCGGCGTGTGGTTCCAGGTCAGGTGTCGGGTCAGTCGGTCGGTGTCGGGGTTCGGAGGGGTCGGGCGGGTGTCGGGTCAGCTCGGGGTCGGGGTCGGGGTGTCGGTCGGAGGTCGTTGGCGGGGTCGGGGTGTCGGGGTCGGGTGTCGGGGTCGGGGTCGGGGTCGGTCCGGGGTCGGGGTCGGGGTCTCGGGGTCGGGGTGTCGTGTCGGTGCCGGGTCGGGGTCAGGGTACCGTGTCGGGTCGGGTTTTTTTTTTCCTTTTTTTCCTTTTCTTCTTCTTCCTCTTCTTCCTTTTTCCTCCTCCTTCTTCTTGTTCTTCTTCTTCTTCTTCTTCTTCTTCTTCTTCTTCCTTTCCTTTTTCCTCTTCTTCTTCTCCTCCTCTCCTCTTTTTTCTTCTTCTTCTTCCTCTTCTTCTTTTTTCTTCTCCTCCTCCTCTTCTTCTTCTTCTCCTCTCCTCTTTTTCTCTTCTTCTTCTTCTTCTTTCCTAAAACTAAACTAAACCTAAACCTAAAACTAAAAAAACAGAAAAAGGAAAAAACTAAATCTAAACCTAAAACTAAACTAAAACTAAACTTATAAACCTAAAACTAATCCTAAAACTAAAACTAAATCTAAACTAAACATAAACATAAAACTAAAAAAACAGAAAAAAGGAAAAAAAGGAGGCAGGAGAGCTCACCTGGGTGGAGGAGGGGGGCGGGGCGGCCTGGGGCAGCGGCAGTGGCGACGGGGCCGGGGCGTGGCGGCGCCCAGACAGCAGGGCGACGGGGGCGACGGGGCGGGGGGCGCTGGGGCGGCGGCGGGGTGGTGGGGCGACGGGGCGGCGGCGAGGAGAGAGAAAGAGAGAGAGAGAGAGGGGCGGGGTGGGGCGGCCGTTAACGTTAGTGGGGCCCTCCCTCTTTTCCGTCCGCCCCCTTTGCCGTTCGCCTTTTTGCTCTTTGCCGTCCGCTAGCGGACGAAAAAGAGGGGGCCGTTAGGTTTTTTTTGCAGCTCGTCAGTGGGGCCCCCTCCCTCTTTGCCGTCTGCTAGTCGACGGCAAAGAACTGGCTGATGGCAAATTATGTCTTTGCCATCAGCCAGTTCTTTGTCGTCTGCTTTTTGGTAGCTGATGGCAAAGAGCTTCTTTGCCGTCTGCTAGCTGACGGCAAAGAGCTGGCAGATGGCAAAGTAGCTGATTCCAGTAGTGTTAGGTCATCCACTTGAGGGGAATTTGCTACTGTCCTACAAACCTCTGCACTTGGAGGCCCAACAACGTCTACAAGAAGAAGGTTGTGTAGTAGACATCACCTCCCGGCCCGGTACTCCGGTATATGTTGTGATCCTGTTAATCAAATGACAACTCATGTCTATGTTTAGGAAGCATAACCATCTTTGATTAATGAGCTAGTCAAGTAGAGGCATACTAGTGACACTTTGTTTCTCTATGTATTCACACATGTACTAAGTTTCCGGTTAATACAATTCTAACATGAATAATAAACATTTATCATGATATAAGGAAATATAAATAACAACTTTATTATTGCCTCTAGGGCATATTTCCTTCAGTCTCCCACTTGCACTAGAGTCAATAATCTAGATTACATTGTAATGATTCTAACACCCATGGAGTCTTGGTGCTGATCATGTTTTGCTCGTGAGAGAGGCTTAGTCAACGGGTCTGCAATATTCAGGTCTATATGTATCTTGCAAATCTCTATGTCTCCCTCCTTGACTTGACCGCAGATGGAATTGAATCGTCTCTTGATGTGCTTGGTTCTCTTGTGAAATCTGGATTCATTTGCCTAGGAAATTGCACCAGTATTGTGACAAAAGATTTTCATTGGACCCGATGCACAAGGTATTACACCTAGATCGGATATGAACTCCTTCATCCAGACTCCTTCATTTGCTGCTTCCGAAGCAGCTATGTACTCCGCTTCACACGTAGATCCCGCCACGACGCTCTGCTTGGAACTGCACCAACTGACAGCTCCACCATTCAATAAAAATATGTATCCGGTTTGTGACTTAGAGTCATCAGATCAGTCTCAAAGCTAGCATCAACGTAACCGCTTACAACGAGCTCTTTGTCACCTCCATAAACGAGAAACATATCCTTAGTCCTTTTCAGGTATTTTAGGATGTTCTTGACCGCTGTCCAGTGATCCACTCCTGGATTACTTTGGTACCTCCCTGCTAAACTGATAGCAAGGCACACATCAGGTCTGGTACACAACATTGCATACATGATAGAACCTATGGTTGAAGCATAGGGAATGACTTTCATTTTCTCTCTATCTTCTGTAGTGGTCCGGCATTGAGTCTGACTCAACTTCACACCTTGTAACACATGCAAGAACCCTTTCTTTGCTTGATCCATTTTGAACTTCTTCAAAACTTTATCAAGGTATGTGCTTTGTGAAAGTCCAATTAAGCGTCTTGATCTATCTCTATAGATCTTGATGCCCAATATATAAGCAGCTTCACCGAGGTCTTTCATTGAAAAATTCTTATTCAAGTATCCTTTTATGCTATTCAAAAATTCAGTATCATTTCCGATCAACAATGTCATCTACATATAATATCATAAATGCTACAGAGCTCCCACTCACTTTCTTGTTAGTACAGGCTTCTCCAAAAGTCTGTATAAAACCATATGTTTTGATCACACTATCAAAGCGTATATTCCAACTTCGAGAGGCTTGCACCAGTCCATAAATGAATCGCTGGAGCTTGCACACTTTGTTAGCACCTTTTGGATCGACAAAACCTTCTGGTTGCATCATATACAACTCTTCTTTAAGATATCCATTAAGGAATGCAGTTTTGACATCCATTTGCCAAATCTCATAATCATAAAATGCGGCAATTGCTAACATGATTCGGACAGACTTAAGCATCGCTACGGGTGAGAAGGTCTCATCATAGTGAACTCCTTGAACTTGTCGAAAACCTTTTGCAACAAGTCGAGCTTTGTAGGCAGTAACATTACCGTCAGCGTCAGTCTTCTTCTTGAAGATCCATTTATTCTCTATGGCTTGCCGATCATCGGGCAAGTCAACCAAAGCCCACACTTTGTTCTAATACATGGATCCCATCTCAGATTTCATGGCCTCAAGCTATTTTGCGGAATCTGGGATCATCATCGCTTCCTCATAGTTTGTAGGTTCGTCATGGTCAAGTAACATGACCTCCAGAACAGGATTACCGTACCACTCTGGTGCGGACCTTACTCTGGTTGACCTACGAGGTTCGGTAGTAACTTGATCAGAAGTTTCATGATCATCATCATTAGCTTCCTCACTTACTGGTGTAGGAATCACTGGAAATGATTTCTATGATGAACTACTTTCCAATAAGGGAGTAGGTACAATTACCTCATCAAGTTCTACTTTCTTCCCACTCACTTCTTTCGAGAGAAACTCCTTCTCTAGAAAGGATCCATTCTTAGCAACAAATATCTTGCCTTCGGATCTGTGATAGAAGGTGTACCCAACAGTCTCCTTTGGGTATCCTATGAAGACACATTTCTCTGATTTGGGTTCGAGCTTATCAGGTTGAAACTTTTTCACATAAACATCGCAGCCCCAAACTTTAAGAAACAACAACTTGGTTTTCTTGCCAAACCATAGTTCATAAGGTGTCGTCTCAACGGATTTTGATGGTGCCCTATTTAACGTGAATGCAGCTGTCTCTAAAGCATAACCCCAAAACGAGAGCGGTTGATACGCCTCCAACGTATCTAATTTTCCAAACACTTTTGCCCTTGTTTTGGACTCTAACTTGCATGATTTGAATGGAACTAACCCGGACTGACGTTGTTTTCAGCAGAATTACCATGGTGTTATTTATGTGAAGAAACAAACGTTCTCAGAATGACCTGAAACTTCACGGAGCAACTTTTTGGAAAATATAAAAAATACCTGCAAAAGATGAAGGCCAGGGGGCCCACCACCTCTCCACGAGGGTGGGGGGCGCGCCTGCCCCCCTAGGGTGCGCCCCCTATGTCGTGGGCCCCTGGCGCCTCTCCGACTCCAAGTCCAACTCTATATATTGTGTTTCAGGGAGAAAAAAACCAGAGAGAAGAATTCATCGTGTTTTACGATACGGAGCCGCCACCAAGCCCTAAAACCTCTTGGGAGGGCTGATCTGGAGTCCGTTCGGGGCTCCAGAGAGGGGAATCCGTCGCCATCGTCATCATCAACCATCCTCCATCACCAATTTCATGATGCTCATCGTCGTGCGTGAGTAATTCCATCGTAGGCTTGCTGGACGGTGATAGGTTGGATGGGATCTATCATGTAATCGAGTTATTTTTGTTAGGGTTTGATCCCTAGTATCCACTATGTTCTAAGATTGATGTTCCTATGACTTTGCTATGCTTAATGCTTCTCACTAGGGCCTGAGTGCCATGATTTTAGATCTGAGCCCATTATGTTTTCATCAATATATGAGTGTTCTTGATCCTATCTTGCCAGTCTATAGTCACCTATTATGTGTTATGATCCGTTAACCCCGAAGTGACAATAATCGGGATACTTACCGGTGATGACCGTAGTTTGAGGAGTTCATGTATTCACTATGTGTTAATGCTTTGTTCTAGTACTCTATTAAAAGGAGGCCTTAATATCCCTTAGTTTCTGTAAGGACCCCGCTGCCACGGGAGGGTAGGACAAAAGATGCCATGCAAGTTCTTTTCCATAAGCATGTATGACTATATTCGGAATACATGCCTACATTATATCAATGAACTGGAGCTAGTTCTGTGTCACCCTAGGTTATGACTGTTACATGATGAACCGCATCCGGCATAATTCTCCATCACCGATCCATTGCCTAAGAGCTTTCCATATATTGTTCTTCGCTTATTTACTTTCCCGTTGCTATTGCTATCATCACTACAGAATACCAAAAATAGTACTTCTACTACCATTACCACTACTATCATATTACTTTGCTACTAAATACTTTGCTGCAGATACTAAGTTTCCAGGTGTGGTTTAATTGACAACTCAGCTGCTAATACTTGAGAGTATTCTTTGGCTCCCCTTGTGTCGAATCAATAAATTTGGGTTGAATACTTTACCCTCGAAAACTGTTGCGATCCCCTATACTTGCGGGTTATCAAGACTATTTTTTGGCGCCATTGCCGGGGAGCATAGCTCTATTCTTTGAGTCACTTGGGATTTATATCTGCTTATCATTATGAAGAACTTGAAAGATCCAAGAACCAAAATTTATCCCTCAACTACGAGGGGGGGGGGGGTAAGGAACTGCCATCTAGCTCTGCACTTGATTCACCTTCTGTTTTGAGTAATCTTGCGACACCTAAACCTGCTTCTGCTATTCATTCTGATATTTCGCATGTTATTGATGATGCTACTTCTGGTATACATGATACTTATGATGAAACTACTTCTATGCTTAATACTACTGTGCCACTTGGTGATTTTCTTGATAAACAACTTGCTAGAGCTAGAGAGATTGAAAATATTGAATCTGGTAATACCGATGAAAGTGATGATGAAGAATCACTTGTTATTCCTGAGGGTTATGTTTTTGATCAAGAAGCCTCTTTAGCTATTTTAGCTTGCAAAGATAGATACGAACTTAAGAGGTTATTAGCTAAATGGAATAAGCAATCTCTAAATGCTAGAATGAAACCTGACCCTGCTTTTGCTACTTCACCTATCTGTGTTACCGATAAGGATTATGAATTCTCTGGTGATCCTGATATAATTACTTTAGTTGAATATGATCCTTTTCGTGGTTATGAATCTGAAACTGTTGTGGCACATCTTACTAAATTAAATGATATAGCCACCCTGTTTACTAAAGATGAGAGAACTCGCTACTTTTATATCCTTAAAATATTTCCGTTCTCATTAAAGGGTGATGCTAAGATATGGTTTAATTCTCTTGATCCTGGTTGTGTGCATAGTCCCCAGGATATGATTTATTACTTCTTTGCTAAATATTTCCCTGCTCATAAGAAACAAGCTGCTTTAAGGGATGTATATAATTTTGTGCAAAATAAAGAAGAGAGTCTCCCATAAGCTTGGGGGACGCTTCTCCAATTACATAATGCTTTGCCTGATTATCCTCTTAATAAAAATGAAATACTTGATATCTTTTATAATGGACTAACCGATGCTTCCAGAGATTACCTGGATAGTTGTGCTGGTTCTGTTTTCAGGGAAAGAACACCGGATGAAGCTGAAATTCTATTGAATAATATGCTGACAAATGAAAATAATTGGACACCTCCGGAGCCAATTCCTGAGCCTATTCCTAAACCCACTCCGAAGAAGAGGGGTATTCTATTTCTCAGTCCTGAAGATATGCAAGAGGCAAAGAAATCTATGAAAGAAAAAGGTATTAAAGCTGAAGATGTTAAGAATTTACCTCCTATTGAAGAAATACATGGTCTTAATTTACCGCCTATTGAAGAAACTCATGGTCTTGATAACCCGACACAGGTAGTAAAGGTAAATTCTCTCTATAGATATCATAAAGCTGAAATCCCATTTACTAAGTTTTCTAGCCCATGCTTAGATGAGTTTGATAAATTTATGGCTAAGCAAGAAGACTTTAATGCTTATTTTGGTAGACAATTGAAATACAATTCAAATATGCTTGAACACTTGGGTAATTATATGGCTAATGTCAAAGGTGAACTTAAACTTATTAGTAAACATGCTTCTATGGTTACCACTCAAGTAGAACAAGTACTTAAAGCTCAAAATGATTTGCTCAATGAATTGAATAGTAAGGATAATGATAATGCTGTTACAGTGGCTACTAGAACTGGTAGAATGACTCAGGAACCTTTGTATCCTGAAGGCCATCCTAAGAGAATTGAGCAAGATTCTCAGAGAAATAATATAGATGCACCTAGTCCTTCTAAAAGGAAGAAAAAGAAAAATGATAGGACTTTGCATGCTTCTAGTGAACCTATTACTGAAACACCTGAGAATCCAAATGATATTTCTATTTCGGATGCTGAAACACAATCTGGTAATGAACCTGAAACTAGTAATAATGTTAATGATAATGTTCATGATGATGCTCAACCTAGTAATGATAATGATGTAGAAATTGAACCTGCTATTGATCTTGATAACCCACAATCAAAGAATCAACATTATGATAAGAAAGACTTTGTTGCTAGGAAACATGGTAAAGAAAGAGAGCCTTGGGTTCAGAAATCCATGCCCTTTCCTCCTAAACCATCCAAGAAAAAGGATGATGAGATTTTGAGCGCTTTGCTGAAATGATTAGACCTATCTTTTTGCGTATGCGATTAACTGATATGCTTAAAATGAATCCTTATGCTAAGTATATGAAAGAAATTGTTACAAATAAAAGAAAGATACCGGAAGCTAAAATTTCCACCATTCTTGCTAATTATACTTTTAAGGGTGGAATACCAAAGAAACTTGGAGATCCAGGAGTACCCACTATACCATGCTCCATTAAAAGAAATTATGTTAAAACTGCTTTATGTGATCTTGGAGCCGGTGTTAGTGTTATGCCTCTCTCTTTATATCGTAGACTTGATTTGAATAAGTTGACACCTACTGAAATATCTTTGCAAATGGCTGATAAATCAACTGCTATACCTGTCGGTATTTGTGAGGATGTGCCTGTTGTAGTTGCAAACGTTACTATGTTAATAGACTTTCTTATTCTTGATATTCTCGAGGACGATAGTACGTCTATTATTCTTGGAAGACCCTTTTTGAATACTGCAGGGGCTGTTATTGATTGCACTAAAGGCAATGTCACTTTTCATGTTAATGGTAATGAGCATACGGTACACTTTCCGAGGAAACAACCTCAAGTTCATAGTATCAACTCTATTGGAAAAATTCCATCGATTATATTTGGAGGTTTTGAATTTCCTCTTCCTACTGTCAAGAAGAAATATGATATTCTTATTATTGAGGATGTGCATATCCCTATTGAGGTAACATAGTGTTATTCGAAATTTCTCCGGTTCCATGTTATTCGGAATGAGTTCGTTAACAAGACCTGATCAACCTTGTTAGTGGATTCCTTTTGATGATCATGAGATGGATGAAACTAGAAGGCACAACCTTCTGTACCCCACTTTTACTTTCTGTTATTTATATTAAATAAAATAATAATAAATATTTTTCTGTCTGTTATCTGATTATCCGTGCAATATAAAAATACCCCGAAAATAAAAGTTCTCCAACAGCCCTGAAATTTAAATATGATTTTTTTCTAGAATATTTGAGAATATTTGGCACTGAGAACACAGCAGGGGAGTCAACCACCTGCCCACGAGGGTGGAGGGCGCGCCCCCTGCCTCGTGGGCCCATGGTGGCCCTCCTCCACTTATCCTTTCACCCACACACTCCTTCTTCCTCCCACAAACACGAATAAGCAGCTCAAGCACGAGTTCTAGCTCATCTTGCTGCCATTTTTGATCTCCTTGCTCAAAGCACCTCTCACAAAACTGCTTGTGGAGATTGTTCCTTGGTATGTGACTCCTCCATTGATCCAATTAGTTTTTGTTCTAGTGCTTTATTCATTGAAAATTTTTGCTGCTTAGGTGACCCTGTTCTTGAGCTTGCATGTCAAATTTATATGGTCAAAAGTAGTTCTGATGCATGATATAGGCCCTAGGCACTTGTAGGAGTAGTTGCTATCAATATTATTGAGTTTGATTTAATTTTATTTTGAAGTTACTAAAAAATTCAGAATTTTTCAGAAAATGATGAAGAGATTTTTGAGGGGTTCATCGAGCCAAAACACGAAGGAAAAGGCACCAAAGCCTAAGTATAATCTGCCTCGCACCGCGGAGGTTCGGGCGTGTGAATGGCCTTCCGATGATTTCTTGAGAGCAGCCGGGATTTATGAGGATTTTCATGAATTGGCTAAAAATGCAGGCCTCACCGCTTTCCTCCACGACCAATGCGATCAGTATCTCTTACTCACGAATACCTTTGTGCAAAACTTTCATTTCCATTCTAGGAGCTCACCACCTACGGTGGAGTTTCATTTATATGATGAGCATAAGGAGATGTCACTTTATGATTTTTGTCGGGTTTGTTTAGTCCCTTTTGAGGGCAAGACAGAGGAACCACATCGCGATGATGTGGATGGGTTTATTGATACTATAATAGTAGGGGAAACAAGGAAGGTTTCCGATGCATGAATCACTAACATACATTTTCCTGTTTTACGCTATTTTGCATTATTTGCTAGTCGTTGTTTAATTGGTCGCGGAAACTGTGGAAACCTTAGTATCCCTGATATTATTATTTTTCTCCATGGTTTATATAGTGATAACTCTTTTAGTATGGGCGACATTATTATTAAACGGTTAAGTCTGAACCGTACTAAGGGCCCCATCTTTGGAGGCATCTATGCTTCACGCCTAGCTGCACATTTTAACATACCTATTAGGCATTATGAGAAGGAAGAAAAGGTGATGCCCCGTGTTTATTTAGATTATAAGAGTATGGTGGCACATGATTTTATTGTTAAGAAAATGGAAGGAGAGCTTAAATACAAATTCTTCTTTGATAAACATCATCCTGAGACTATTACCCTACCTACTCCTTCTTTGATTGATTTATCTGCAGGCCAGTACCATGTTCCGTGGAAGGCTATTCACGCCTACCGGAACCCTGCACCAGCCATGGAGCCAGAGCCGGAACCACAAGTTGATCCTTCAGGACAGTCTAATTACCAGTGGGATCCGGAGATGATCGCCAGCCAGTGGCAATCGGAGTCCTCTTCTTCTTCTCGGTACGAACCCAACTACTATTATGGATATCCGCCAAGCCAGCCATGGCCATAGACCAACTTAGGCCAAAAGCCTAAGCTTGGGGGAGTACGTATTTCCCGCCGATATTACATTTATGTTCACACACTCATTGCTAGATATCGGTGCTCATACTTTTTCATTGTATCATCCATGCTAGTTTAATTTCCTTTTTATGCTTTCGTCTTGTGTGTTTAATAAACCTTAAGAAAAACCAAAAAAATAGTTGTAACTCTTAATTAGTTTACTTTCCATGCTTGTAGTAGTAATTAAAAAGAAAACCCAAAAAGATTTCTTGTTCTTCTTTTGCTTGTTGGGAGCTTTCCCGTGTAAATAGTTTTATTTCTTTTATTTTCTTTGTGGGTCGATAGGAGAAGACCGTGATTAAATTGTTGAAGTGGCTCTTATATGCATAAATGTTGATCTGACAAAAGAGCACATATCGCCTTGTCTTCTCCTGTTTATTGAATGCTTGCAGATTCCAGCTTAGTCCAATGCACGTGCACTATTATTATTATTCACATCGTTCGGTCATGCAAGTGAAAGGCAATTATGATGATATATGATGGACTGACTGAGATGAGAAAAGCTGGTATGAACTCAACCTATTTTGTTTTTGTAAATATGATTAGTTCATCGTTCCTGATTCAGCCTATTATGAATAAACATGTTTGCAATGACAACTAGAGATCATAGTTTCTTGTGCCATGCTTGATTAGCTATGAGTTATAATGGTTTACCTTGTGTGCCAACATGCTATTGAGATGGTTATGATGTGGTATGATAGGGTGGTATCCTCCTCTGAATGATTTAAGTAACTTGACTTGGCGCATGTTCACACATGTAGTGGAAACAAAATCAACATAGCCTTCACGATATTTATGTTCATGGTGGATTATATCCTACTCATGCTTGCATTCGGTGTTGATTACTTTTAATGCATGTTCATGACTGTTGTCGCTCTCTAGCTGGTCGCTTCCCAGTCTTTTGCTAGCCTTCACTTGTACTAAGAGGGAATACTTCTTGTGCATCCAATCCCTTAAACCCCAAAGTTATTCCACATGAGTCCACTATATCTACCTATATACGGTATCACCTGCCGTTCCAAGTAAATTTGTATGTGCCAAACTCTAAACCTTCAAATAAATATCCTGTTTTGTATGCTCGAATAGCTCATGTATCAACTAGTGTTGTCTGTATCTTCCATGTTAGGTGGGTTATTCTCAAGAGGAGTGGACTCCGCTCCTCACTCACGAGATAAATGGCTAGTGTCGGTGTCAAAACCGGCGGATCTCGAGTAGGGGGGTCCCGAACTGTGCGTCTAAGGCGGATGGTAACAGGAGGCAGGGGACACGATGTTTTACCCAGGTTCGGGCCCTCTTGATGGAGGTAAAACCCTACGTCCTGCTTGATTTATTCTTGATGATATGAGTATTACAAGAGTTGATCTACCACGAGATCGGAGAGGCTAAACCCTAGAAGCTAGCCTATGGTATGATTGTATGTTGTCCTACGGACTAAAACCCTCCGGTTTATATAGACACCAGAGGGGGCTAGGGTTACACAAGGTCGGTTACAAAGGAGGATATATACATATCCGTATTGCCTAGCTTGCCTTCCACGCCAAGTAGAGTCCCATCCGGACACGAGACGAAGTCTTCAATCTTGTATCTTCATAGTCCAACAGTCCGGCCAAAGGATATAGTCCGGCTGTCCGGAGACCCCCTAATCCAGGACTCCCTCAGTAGCCCCTGAACCAGGCTTCAATGACGATGAGTCCGGCGCGCGGTGTTGTCTTCGGCATTGCAAGGCGGGTTCCTCCTCCGAATACACCATGGAAAAATTTGAATACAAGGATAGTGTCCGACCATGCAAAATAAGTTCCACATACCACCGTAGAGAGAATGATATTTCCACAAATCTAATCTGCTGACATGTTTTGGCAACATGACATTATGCCATGGCTCGGTGATTATTCGAACCGTTTCCTTTAACTAGCTCCGCACATAACGCGAGGCAGTTTCTTGATGCGTCTTGTCAAAGCAGAGATCGTGTCCCCCTTATTACGGGATTCTCATCAATACGGTCGTGGGTAACCCAACCACGCCTAGGACTCCTAGATTTCAGGCAAGTCCCAAACGGCCACAAGGAGGACGCTTGATATTCACCCTCTTTATAAAGGGTCAAGGCTTTTACTTTTTTTCCTCCCGTGCTCAATCGAATCCCTCCCCCGCCTCGAGTTCTAACACTCAAAGCCTAGGTGAGGTGCTTCGGATCTTCAATCATGTCCGGATCCAGCCTCCAGGGCCGGTGGATGCCCTCCTCCGTCACGGAAGAGGATATCAAGAAGTTGAGGGAGGCAAGATACCTGACCGCCGAAGTCTCACATCAGCTGCCCGCCCGAGGGCAGGTCGTCCCTACTCCTGAACCCAATGAAGACGTCGTGTTCATCTCCCACTTCCTCCGAGGACTAGGCCTCACTCTGGATCCCTTCGTAAGGGGTTTGATGTTCTATTACGGGCTTGATTTCCACGATCTAGCCCCGGATTCCTTTCTCCACATCTCGGCATTTATTGTCGTATGTGAGGCCTTCCTACGTATTACCCCTCACTTCGGCATGTGGCTCAAGACCTTTGATGTGAAGCCAAAGATGGTCGAGGGGCAGTATGCAGCGTGCGGGGGTGCATTAATAAGCAAGATTACCGGAGCTCTGTGGCCAAAAGGTTCCTTTCTAGAGGTGTCCGGATTATGGCAACGGGAGTGGTTCTACATCACCGCTCCCAGAAGTGCCAAGTGGGTAGCTTCCCCCGCCTTTCGCTCGGGCCCTCCACCACAACTGATGTCATGGATCAGCAGGGGGCTGAGCTGGGGTCCGGCCAAGGATGTGCCCATACTGCAGAGCCGCATCCGGGATCTCTTCGAGGGAGATTTTAGTTTGGTTATGGTAGTGCAAGTCATGCTGGTTCGTCAAGTCCATCCTTGCAAACGTCGGCCCCTCCGCTTGTGGGAATTCAACCCAGAAGGACCGCGCGCTATTCAGAATTTCCTCGTCCTGACGCACAAGGAGATGTACAAGTCGTTCTTCGGACCTCAAATAGAGTGTCCGGACACCTCCGAGGACGTGGGCCTGAGTAGCAACCGCACCGCGGCCCAAGTAAGTAATCCTCTAGCGAACACACTGTCTTTCATTTATCATGACGTCATTCTGAAGAATCGTTTTTGACCAGGACTGGATAACAAAGGCGAAGATGATCCGGTGTTCGGCCCCCCTTCCCGAAGGTTTGGACAATCCGGTGCTGGAAAAGATGCTCGAGCCAGCACCTTGCCTGGTGCCCTCAAAGGAAGATGAAGGGGGAATAAAGAGGGTGAAAGCGGGCCCCCACTGCTACATGTTCCAACCGAGGGAACGAGCGCCTCCGTGAGGGAGGATAACCAAGGGAAGGCATCTGACATTCCCTCGCCCCGGGGGAGGAAGAGGACTACCTCTGATGACCCGGAAACCAAGTTCTCCAAACGGGAGAAGAAAACTCCACCAGAGGGTCCCGTCTCGGAGGGTGCTCTTGCCGCACAAAGTCCGTGCGGGGATCAGCCCTCTAACGAGCTGTAAGTAATCAAAAAGTACTTAATAGTGAAGATATTCTACCTTACTTCTGAGGAAGATAACCGAAGCATCTATGTTGCAGTTTGGATCTGAGCCCTTCTCAGCAGAGCTCGTCTTCGGGGGATCTTCTTCCGGAGATGATGGAGAGTGAAACGCCTCCCCCGGACTCCCCAGCTCAAGAAGCGGGCGACCTTGAAGTGTCATCACGGAGAGTTTCTCCAGATCCGGCAAGGCCAGAAGGTAATCCCATGGTCATCCGAAGCCCTCAGTATCCGGCTCTTGAAGAGAGCAGCCAAAAGAATCCGTCACCGTCTGGTATGCGGTCGGACGCACTGAGGGATCTGCTAGGGCGAGCCACTATCTTAGAAGAGCACCGTACATTAATGTGTACGGTGATTGAAAGGATTTCGTCCGCCGAAAACGGGTTGCATGAAGCCTCTATGAGTCTGCTGACGGGCTTTGAGGTACGTGGAATGGTATGCGTTTGTGGTAGTACCGCACATTTTTAGGTGCGCCCTGTGTAGATAGTAGCCCCTGAGACTCTGGTTGTCGTCGAGAACGGCGGCGAACAAAGGATCGTAGTCCCAGGTAATAACCAGACTACCGTTATGTGCAAGTGTCTGAAGCTCCGGTGGCTAGCCGGACTGATGGGGTTGCCGAACTAAAACGGCGACTGGATGCGGCGGATGCCGACATCAAGCTTGTTAACAAGCGGCTTGACGAGGCATAGGATAGGTGATATTTATAGTGAATGTCACATAATAAGAGCAGC